>NW_023998962.1:0-1128 GCF_014805625.2 Glossina fuscipes
AAGAGTGAAGAACAGTGCATAAAATAAGAGGAAATAAAAAAAATGTTTGCTCTTAAATACATGTGTTATCCTCACTACGTCTGTTCACGTTTTTGCATTGTAATTATTGACGAATATTGATGAAGGTTCAGCAAATCGATTCAATGTTGAAAGGTAATATCCATGTCATGTTTATAAAAACGAGGCCACTAAGTAGACATAAACAAAAATGTGAGTAAAATTTACTATATACAATACAAATATGCGAAACAAAGAAGATAAACATCATGTTATCTTTTAACTGAACATGTTTTGTAAGCAGATAAAACAACAAGGGAAGTTTGTAGCATGGACCGTATGTTCACCACCTCAAGCAAATATATGACAAGAGAATACTAAAAGGAAAGTGCTGCTTTTTGCGTTTCTTATTCTTATCTTCTTTTTGGATTATTAAAAGAAAAATAATATGAGTAAAGCTTTATATAGGAAAGCGCAGCTAAAAAGACAATGTCTTATCACGGCAATGTGCTTAGTCTCAGTAAATTTATTATTTGGAATAAGAACGCGTTGGTGCTTTTTTTCCCTGACTAGCTTATGAAACTGTAATTTCAATAATGAGCGCGTTGACTTAAGTGAATTCGGTTATCGGCGTGCCTGATCGAAAGTGTATACACATCCTTGGATCACCGATAATCACGCCCCTCAGAGTTGAAAAATAGGAGCAAAAATAACATAACTTTAAGGTGAATTTTGAGCAAAAGGGTAAGACAGTAACGCAACAGTGATATTAATACATCGTAATGGGAATTTCTTAAATCGTATAAAAGATCATTTTACCCATACATTTTGAAATAAAAAAATGTATATGCAATAGGGTCTGCGGAGGATTCATACGGTGATAGTTTTTCATAAGTATCCGTTGGTTATGCTGAGTTCTGCATTCATAAATGCAGGGATTAGATGGATACTGCTTGACAGACATCAAAGCTTAAATTACTCAACGCTAGTTTATATAATTATTTACCTAATAAAAAACACCCTCTTACTATATTCAAAAAAGTTAGACTGAACTACATTGTGCCTTAAATATAAGTGAGTATGATAGCAAAATATTGTTCCGGAAATTTTGTAACTAATAAAAAAAGAAAT
>NW_023998963.1:0-1773 GCF_014805625.2 Glossina fuscipes
ATTAGTAAACACATTAAATATCTTTATAAATGTATTTAAGCGCTTTAACAATACATATAATAATGTTTTCTCTTTTAGACTTTTATTTACTTCTTGCTTGAGTTCACTTCATTCCACCTCGACGAGTAACAAGCTTTATCTTAAAGTTCCTAATTATGCTATTAAGAAAATGGACGCCAGACAGATTTTTTTGTAAAATATTAATGGCCTTTTTGTGCCTTCTACTTTTTATACCCATCATTGAAAAATGACGAATATAGTCATTTTGTCAGCACGTTTGCAGTGCCCAAAATGAAGCGTAATATATTGGTGATCATCATCAAATTCTAGTCCGTCTGCCCGCGTTTTAAACGTTCTTCTGGCCGCAAAAATAAAGCTATCCGCTCTAAATTTAGCAAAAGCGTGCAAAGTTCTTGAAAGCACCTTACCATTGAAAATCTGCCAAATCGATGGAAGGACACGCCCGCAACCCCACGTAAACTGAGAATATCTCTGCTTTTTAAAGGGGAAAAAATTGATTTTGCTCATTATTCATAAACTATAGCTTTTTTTAAACTTTTATTTTGAAATTAGAAAAACATCATGAAATGTTTTACTGTTTTTATCTTTTTTTAGATAACCGTAATGGGTGTAGAAGATTCGGTCATGATCAAAAATAATTTTCTTGCTTGTTTTTGTTTTTTTAATATTTTAGTAAGATAACCAATAGTGTTAATATGCGCATGGCTTCTCCAAGCAACGTACTGTATGAAATTTACCCTTGTTAAAAGAGAGTTTTTTAACCGCAGACAGGGTGCTTTCCAACGATATTTGTTGGAAAAAGTGAGCCCGAGAATATGCAGCGTCTGCATGTTTAGTACTGGTAAGTCATTAATATGCATCAGTAGATTTCCTGCATCGCAAATCTGCTTTCGACATATGTGCATTTTTTTAGATTTGTGTATGGAAATTTTAGCCCCTGACGAGTTTGCCCATGTGGAGATCTCTCGTGCAATAGATTCGAGGATGTTGATTGCTTTCGTGTCGTCTTTTTCTTTTGTAAAAATGTATACATCCTCCGCGTAGAGACAATGTTCCATTCTTGGTACACGGCAAAGAATTTTGCTAATTTCGATGAAGACGATCTGGAAAAGTGTGACAGAGAGAGGAGATCCTTGCGGAATGCCGTTCATTAGCTTAGGAAAGGAATCAGAGAGATGATTCTAACTTTGAACCGCCGATACGACATGAATGATTTGATGTAGTTGAAGAATTTGGGTCCAACATTCCATGATTTCAAGAATCTTAAAATAACATGAAGACCAACTCTGTCAAATGCTTTTTCGAAATCAATTGAAAGAATTGTTACATGGTTTCGTTCGGAAATTGCTTTGCTTGTAAAATAATCAATATGTATCTACCCCGCTTCAAAACAACTTGTTGCTCTGTTATTAGATTCTTGGACTCAAGAAACCAAGATAATCTAGATGCCATAATCTTTTCCAATACCTTTGAGAGGCAAGATAAAAGAAAGATAATCCGATCCGATGGAGACATTTTTAGACTTTGGAGTTGAAACAACTGCTGCCAGTGTCCACATGTATGGTATATGGCCAGTCAAAAAACCCGTATTATATGGGTCCAGCAATTTCTTTTTACTCGAATTATATAGCGCACTGATCATTTGGTAGGAGATGCGGTCTAGACCAGGTTTCTTCCCCTTCGATTTGGAGAGACAACTTTCAAGTTCTAAGGAAGATATGCAATTTTCCAAGAAGGTGGCACATCTGTCAA
>NW_023998964.1:0-1678 GCF_014805625.2 Glossina fuscipes
CAATTAGTTTTTAAGAGAACTCAATAGATTCGAACTTTTTACGGTATCAATAAAACCTACACCAATTATTTTTTTAGAGAATTCAATATATCTGAAATTTATGCGGTATCAATAAAATCTACACCAATTGTTTATTAATTAAATAAAGTTGGACTTTTTACGGTATCAATAAAATCTACACCAATTATTTTTTAAGAGAATTTAATAGATTTGAAATTTTTACGGTATCAACAAATCCTACGCCAATTATTTCTTTTGAGGATTCAATATATCTGAAATTTTTGCGGTATCAATAAAATCTACACCAATTGTTTATTAATAAAAGAAAGTTGAACTTTTTACGGTATCAATAAAATCTACACCAATTATTTTTTAAGAGAATTTAATAGATTTGAAATTTTTACGGTATCAACAAATCCTACACCAATTATTTCTTAAGAAAACTCAATATATCTGAAATTTTTGCGGTATCAATAAAATCTACACAAATTCTTTATTAATTAAATAAATTTGAAGTTTTTGCGCTACCAATAAAACCTACACCAATTATTTTTTAAGAGAACTCAATAAATCTGAAATTTTTGCTGTATCAATTAAACCTACGCCAATTATTTTTTTAGAGAACTCAATAAATTTGAACTGTTTACGGTATCATTAAAATCTACACCATTTATTTTTTAAGAGAATTCAATAGATTTGAAATTTTTACGGTACCAACAAAACCTACACCAATTATTTTTTAAGAGAACTCAATATATCTGAAATTTTTGCGGTATCAATATAATCTACACCAATTCTTTATTAATTAACTAAATTTGAACTTTTTGCGGTACCAAAAAAACCTACACCAATTATTTTTTAAGAGAACTCAATATATCCGAAATTTTTGCAGTATTAATAAAATCTACACCAATTCTTTATTAATTAAATAAATTTGAACTTTTTGCGGTACCAATAAAACCTACACTAACTATTTTTTAAGAGAACTCAATAAATCTGAAATTTTTGCTGTATCAATAAAACCTACGCCAATTATTTTTTAAGAGAACTCCTTAAATTTGAACTTTTTACGGTATCAATAAAATCTACACCAATTTTTTTTAAGAGAATTCAATAATTTTGAACTTTTTACGGTACCAATAAAACCTACACCAATTATTTTTTAAGAGAACTCAATATATCTGAAATTTTTGCGGTATCAACAAAATCTATACCATTTCTTTTTAGTTAAATAAATTTGCCTTTTTTGCGGTATCAACATAACCTACACCAATTATCTTTTAAGAGAACTCAATAAATTTGAACTTTTTGCGGTGCCAATAAAACCTAAACCAATTATTTTTTAAGTGAACTCAATAAATCTGAAATATTTTCTGTATTAACAAAATCTACACCAATTGTTTATTTTGAGAACTCAATAAACTTGAACTTTTTACGGTATCAATAAAATCTACACCAATTGTTTATTAATTAAATAAATTTGAACTTTTTACGGTACCAAAAAAACCTACACCAATTATTTTTTAAGAGAACTCAATATATCTGAAATTTTTGCTGTATCGATAAAACCTACGCCAATTATTTTTTAAGAGAACTCAATATATCCGAAATTTTTGCGGTATCAATAAAATCTACACCAATTATTTTTTAAGAGAACTCAATATATCTGAAATTTTTG
>NW_023998965.1:0-1146 GCF_014805625.2 Glossina fuscipes
GGTGTCTACCTATGGTAAACAAGAGACCAAATGCTGAAAGTCTGAATGAAAATCTGAAAGAAATGGTTAACTCGACGAGTACATGCAGCACTTCTTTGCCATACATGAGCTTTACAGGTATTGGTTATTACCTGCTTTCATGCTCTTTTGAGCAATTAAGCACACAACAGTTATATTTAGTAAATCATTTCAAAATTCCCTTGCATTATCCTAGGTGTTTTTCACGATGTAATCAACTTAGTATATTCTCATCTTTCGATCTTGTGCTTTATTTGCACTTTATTTCCTCTATGCATAATATTCTGCTCATTCTTAACTTGCATTAATCTTAAGCTGCGAATAATTCTTTCACATATTTTTTATAAGTATTCCGCACTCGCACTATGTTTTGTCAGATGTCAGCATACAATTAAATAGAGTAAAACAAAACAATGTTACTGAAATGCAAACATAGCAACACAACGATTAAAGTCCTTTCTCAAGTTGTGTGTTGTGCTGCGTTTTATGGGCCATAAAAACCAAGACATTGCGTTACCATAAGAAATAATAAACCCACTGAAAAAATATGTACAACAATTACGGTTTATTAGGAAGTTTAGGCATTCTTTAGCAATCCTTAGTAATCTAAATATAAATTACTTCAATAAGAATTGTCATCTTATATTGCGTGTCTTTTTCAACTATCAGCATGTAACTGTTGATGAGATCCATTTTCATCTTTCTGGGTATGTCAACAAACAATATTATCGCGTCTTCGGTTCGGAAACTTTAAGAGTAGTGAAGCACATTATCCAATGAGTCATTGTCTGACAAATACGGCATGAGTAGCGACAGAATCATATGATTTCTGGGTAGTAGGCTGTCAAAATTTCACAACATTCTGACTACAAGTTATCACAGTTGCTTTAGTGGCGCATTATTTGCAATTGTCAAAACAATGGAAAACCTGTGTGTTGATTAAACATTACTTTTTGATGAGAAAAAATATCTCCATAATCAGCGTTGGCTTGCAAACTAGCGATTGTTGTTTAGCAAAAAAATAAATTAGTGCGTGGCTTGCCAATTTTAGATGCAAGCACATCGACGGAGCTGAACGCTTTTATCGAGCGAATCTGCCAGTCGCTTTAGCAAACATAAAAAATGTGC
>NW_023998966.1:0-1049 GCF_014805625.2 Glossina fuscipes
TTTAAAATGTGCTCCAGTCTATAGCTTATTGTCCAATTGAGCCATATCTTTTTTTAAGATGACATCTAAAAGAGCCTCCTTCACCTTCGAACAACTGTGTCGCATACCGGTTTGGAATTTATTATCTGCCAGAAAGATGGGAAGAATGTGTAGGTAACCATATACAACATTTTGAATAAAATATTTTATTAATTAATTAATTCTTCTTTTCAAAAGCAATCGATAAGGAGGTATTTCTAATAAATTGTTAAGCTTTCTTGCTGAAGAACCACCGCGAATTTGTTTCTAGTGCACGGAGAGGAATAAAACCTTTTCAATGACAGACATGTACTTTTTAATGTACGACCGAGCAGGATTTTCTGTAATTTTGTTTGCGTCGAAGAGAATTGACTGGAACGTATGCACAGTAAACTATCTGAAAGGGTGAAAAGCATTAACTTTTTCAGGCATTTAATCTTTTGTTTTGTAAGAACCCGTTTAGAAAGAATAAATGATGTGCAATATTTACAACACGAATATAACGATGTAATAAGCTAATCTATAAACTTTTCGAGATGATGCCCAGCGCAAGTAAATTAAGGAAGAAACATCAGACTTGACTTGTGGTTCCTAGTGCGGATGGAATTTGAAAACAGAAACGACTTGTTCACCAAGGTGCGCCGTAAACAAAATTTGAAAGACTAATAGTTAAAAACACCAACTTCCAATTTTATATACATTTGATGACAAGTACCAACGATACGCCACAAAGTGCGTAAAATTTTTCAAATTTTTGTGCGAGTTTTTTGTAGCTTTTTCTTTGTACAATTCTCATATGATGATTATCTGATAGTTTTAAATGCGGTCATTTTTTTAATGCCAATGCAGTTCTTAAAAGAAAAACATGTAAAATACGTAATTATCTTCGGTGTACAATTAAATTCTGGAAATTGTATTTAGTTACAAGCTGTCGTTTCGTGTACATCGAAGTGTGAAGGGGTGGACATGATTTACGGCACTGCCAAAAAAAGAGGGCTGAAGGTTTGAAACGATTAAGTTGGTTTACATTG
>NW_023998967.1:0-1573 GCF_014805625.2 Glossina fuscipes
GTTCATGTAGATTTAACAGATATGGGAAAGTAATAAATAGACCCGACTGTTCTTTAAATAAATCATTAAATAAGTAACAAGACTAAACGTTTCAAAAAAAGTGTCACATTACACCAATCGTGAGACGTGATTCCTCACGTATTCTGTTTTTCGAGGCAAATGTCTTCCGAAAAGGCATGCAGGACTTACCGCTCTACTTAGTCGATCAACGCTACCTTAGTATTGTAAAGAAAACACATCACCAATGGATATTTGTATTACAGCTTGTTGAAACTTTGAGATTTTATATCGAATGATAATTTTTTCTTTACACAAAAGACGGCGACTCATGTAGGCTCATATGTGCGATTACATGTGCATAATGCAGCAAATACGTAGCGTAGTTGAAGGCTCGTGCATCATTCTGTAATTTAGAAAAATATTTTTAATACGCGAAACAAAAATTTGTTGCAACTATTTTGCCGTTAAAACTTTTCAACCAATAATTTTAATGTTAAAAATTGAGCTTTATGCTTGATTTCGCAACTCGATGAACATGCCTATAATGACTATGTCGTTACGTCGTCACGCAATTTATTGGAAATGATAGCACACAGCAAATTATGGACACATCTGTTAATAACTTTTGTGTTTATTCTTATTTACATTTATTCGTATCGTTATATTTTTACCGGCATTATGTATTCATATGCATTTGCCATCATCAGTTATCGATATGATCGCTGTCTTTGTTTTATTTGCAACTTTTTGTAATTTTTATGGTAAACATAACTTCGATGGGGAGTTGAAAGTTACAGTTTACAGCCTAGGCAAGTGTGACTATTGTTCTTCCAAAACGAGCATAGAGCAACTGCGCACACACAAACGCAAAAAGGAAAAATAAATGAAGAAAATTATAATCGATCGTGACCTAATATTATGTACGCATCACTCTTATCCGGAGAAAAAACAAAAAAAGTAAAAAAACTGAATTTTCGCGCTCTTTAATGCGAAGTTTGCACGGCTTGCTTTTTCGATTATCAAAATAAAAGTTTTTGTTGCATTGGCGCATTTGCGTTGTAGGGGTGTTCTTTCAAAAATTTGCGTCATTTTCAAATTCCTTTGCCCATTTATAGGCGATAGCTTCATTTTCGCTTACGGAACAACGTTTACCAAAGATACTACACGTTTGGGCAGACAGTCACGGGAACAGACGAAGAGACGGACCTGCTTAACTCGATTCAGAATTATATGTATATATATACTTTGTTTAGTCACTGAAGCTTTCTTCTGGGCGTTCCCAGCGTTTTGACAAATGCCTATACCCCTGATCCGTCGGTCATGGTTATAAAAAAGGACAATCAAACAATTCTCCATACTTCTACTAATAACGTTAACGATGTAAAACTTTAACGAAATGTGTATGGACTTTTTTTTAAAGTTAAGGATAAAAGAATAAACAACATGTCAGCCGCGAAATGCATTTGCATATTTAAATAACGGTTTTAAGTGTTGAAATAACCAACATTCTCTACAAGGAGTATATGCCCTTCTTTTTTATATTTTTCTTTCCGGTCCTTTTTCTTTTTGATTC
>NW_023998968.1:0-1465 GCF_014805625.2 Glossina fuscipes
AGCGGCCCAGGGAAATGGAAACACACGAGAATATTTGTATTCGCAAGGACTCTTTTATTATGCTTGGCATTACTCGCTTAATTCAACCGTCTTACTTCGACTACCGCTCTCATCGAGAGTCTCGCCGCGACTCCCTTAACTAAAACTCCCTTAACTAAAAGTTACCATATTCTATTCTTAATCTATTACTATTCTATCTTAATCTATTCTTATCCTATATCTATCCTACTCTTATGCTACCTTACTCTTTAGCACTCCCTCTCTCCCCAGCCAGAGATGGAGAACCCGTGAGGCCAAAACGAGGAACGACTTTGGGTCCTCACAATGTATTTATGTATAACTGATGAATGTTAGGGTATTTTCAGTTGAATTTATAGTTGCAAACACGTAACGTAAGAAAATTTCGGCTAACTATTTTTTGTTCGCCGTATTATGATAATGAGATACCTTCAATTATTTCTCAGGTACCGTTTGTAGGAAGCCAGTAGTTGGTGCATGTTTGTCAGCTTTATTCTTACTTGCAGTATCATTTTACAGAAACGTTTAAAAATTAACTCCAATATATATATAAAGATGCTGTGTGTGACGAGATGTGTGCTGTACGCTTATTATTGAAAAACATTGGAACCATTCATTCGACTAAAGTTAGGTGTATATATAATGTTTCCCCTCAAGGAACCTGCGAATGGTTACGACTTTGCGATTGATACCCATTTTTTAAGACATTTTGATGAAATTTGTTACGCTGAAAAGTTTTGGCCAAAGAACGAAGTTTATTGAAAATGGTCCAGATCACACCACTTTTTGGACCACTTCCCTTATAATGCCTTGTATTGAAAAGTAGACATGAAAATACATGAAAAAATATTGAAATCTACGAAATTTCGTGGTCAAAGTCGCAAAGTAGCAATACCTCGGCAGTCTAAATTGGGGTAAAAAATTGGGATTGAATGAGACAATTTTATGAACTCACTGCCACGTAAATACTCCTACTGAAACTGCATCTTTATACGGTAAAAAGACTTAATGTTTAATACTTCTTAGCGAAAATTCGCCCATAATAATAGTTTGGCATAAAAATTAATCCCGCAGCCTTTTTTGATTTCTGCTCTATATAAGGGATCTAATGAGAAATAAACCTTTACATAGAAAAATGTTTAATTTGTGGTACTTTATGATGAAAATTGCTTCGCAAATTTAATTTGATGTGGAAATCAGCTGCATAACATTTGGATAAAGTAGATCTATTTTTTGAACATCATCGCGTACAAGGATTGTATGGAAATTTCAAGTCCCTTTATGTCAAACATTTTTTTATTTTATAATTAGCCTGTATTTTATAATTAGTGTGTTATTATTAAAATTGATTTAAAATTCAATCAATATTTATGTTGTACATAATGTCACAATCCACTTTAAAAGCACAATAACTTTTTCAACAATTAATTAAAAGAATACATTTCCG
>NW_023998969.1:0-1628 GCF_014805625.2 Glossina fuscipes
TTAAATCAATATGCGAAAAAGTGTGATGAGTTGAAAAGTGCGTTGGTCATCCATCATTTAAAATGCAGAGATTGCTTTGAAAGAAGGCCTTTTCTGAAACAGTACCACGAGTGTTGTTCACTGTTGAGATGATATTCCAGCTGTTAAAGTCGCCGCATATAATTAATGGGGGGAATAAATTGTAGAGCTCTTGCTGAGAAAATGATTGCGAAGGTGGGATATAGAGCGAAAGCACTGTAAATTTTATGTTTAGTATTATTTGTATCGCTACGGCTTGTATATTTGAGCTTAAATTTGTGCATTTGTGAGGTATACTTGGTTTTATAAAAACACCAGTTCCTTGTTTGGAATCAAAATTTTGATCAGCATTCGTGAAGTATCCAGTATGTGATTTGGATGGAATAGGATTAAAAGAGGTTCTACAATGGGTCTCTTGAAGCGATATAAAGGTTGGGTTGCAATCACTTACGAGTGTACGGAGTTCATCAAAATTATTAGGAAGAATTTTAAAAACTTTATTTAATTGTAGTGACATGGAAACGGAGTGGAAAGTAGGTTAAAAATGTCACTATAAGAATTTTACGTGAATAATTTGTTCTTACCAGCAGAATACTCTGTACTTAGGTGTTTGCGTAAATTTGAAGTGCAACGAGTGAATAATTTGAAATTGAAGGTTGATGGAGGAACGGAAGACTGGATTCGTTACAGCTTGTAATTTGTTGGGTAGAGTTGAGAACTGTTGATTATGGGAGATTTAGTATATTAGATTTTAGCATACGCGTTGTTGTTTTAATTTTTTCAATATTTGCTGTTGTTTTGATTTTTTTCAATATTATCTTTGGCGGGCAATGGAACTGATTTGGCAATGTAATTTTTGGTTGATGATAGAACAGGTTTTTCATTGGAAGCAGTTGCAGTTAAAGGCTTATTAGACACGATTTGAGAGGCAACAGCAGCATAGGTATTACTTTTGCCAATTCCATGGGCTTCAGATGGATTTCTTTCCCGGTATGTGCGTCGCGCTTCGCCCATACCACAGTAATTTTCTGTTTTGATTTTTGGAATTTCACGCATTTGTATAAAACGTGGGCATTGTTTGTCTAACGCCGAGTGTCGATCGTTGCAATTTAAGCAGAAGCTACGCGTACAGTTTCCAGCATGTTGAGGAAGACCACAGTTAGCACAGGATGGAGGACTGGTGCATCTTTTTGCCGTATGACCCAGGCGTTGGCAATTTTTACACCTCATAGGATTTGGGATGTATAGTTCTACTTTATATTTATACCACGCCACGTCAACTGTTCGCGGTAATCGATAGCGATCGAAAGGTAAAATAATCCTTCCTGTAGGAGAGCGTGTTTTTCCGTCATCATTCAGTTTGGTTAATTTATAAGTTTCAGTCACTCTTTGAATGCCCATTTCGCGAACAATTTCATCTTCCGGCTTTAAGCAAGGGGCATAAATTACGCCTCGAACCGAGTTAAGTTCCTCATGTAGTTTAGCTGAAATAGCACATAGATTAGCTAAAGATTTGGCCTTTACGAGTTTTTCGTTTGCGCGCGGGTTCCCAGCGAGGACCAATAAATTCCCATCGCGTAGAATCGAGATGGAGTCGATGTATGTTGTAA
>NW_023998970.1:0-1367 GCF_014805625.2 Glossina fuscipes
GGGATCGTAAAAAACATTCCACCTTCAATTAAGGAAGAGGACTTTCTTAACTCAGCTACCTCTGATATTGAAATCATTTCTGTTACAAGAATCCTCAGAAGAGACCCTGCAGACAGAGAAATGTTCATCCCAACAAACAGCCTAAAGATTGGTTTCAAGGGAAAACTAATTCCCAAGAGTATAAAATTCAACTATTGTAATATTCCAGTTGACTACTTCATTCCTTCCGTCAGGCTCTGCTATAATTGCGGCCAATTTGGCCACATCGCCAAATTCTGCAAAAGTAAGGAAAGCAGATGCCTAAACTGTGGCAAGTCACCGGCCTGTCCTACGAACTCATGCCTTTCAGTCAAATGTTTAGGTTGCGGGTCTCTGGACCACAACGTAACATTTCGAGAGTGTCCAAAAAGAACGAAAGAGGAAAATTTAAAAAAAATTTTAACCATCCAGAACTTATCTTTTAGAGAATATAAAGAGAAATTCTCTAACAACCCATACAATTTACTTGAAAACTATGACGTAAACTTCCCAGCAATGAAGGACAGCAATGCTCCTAACAACATCAGAGACCCTACTATTGATACAAATAATATTTTAATTAACAAAAACTTCAATGCAGTTTTAAAAAATAAAACGAGTATTCCCAAATCCTTGCATAGAATGTCTCTCAAGACGCCCTCGACTTACAGTAACAAGTCGCAGGAGCCAAAAAAACCTACCCCACCTCCTGAAAAGCATACTTTCATCAATTACCATAAATCCACTGAAATGGAGATAATTCTGGAAAAGATTTTCAAGATTCTCTCCATCTCTTCTCAAGAAGATATGCTTAAAACCATCCAAACAGAAATAAGTTCCCTTAAATCAAAATTTGATCTTTTAAAACAAGGTACATCTGGGTCGGGCCTATCATGTTCTAACATTTCTCATGACGTCCTTCCTACAGTATAACATACAAAGCTTCAGGCGTAATGCCCATTCTCTTGATTTTTTCATAAATTCCAACCGAACTGATTTCGCCATCTTGAGTGAAATTCTTCTGTCCGATGAAAAAATTTCCGATCTCAAAATCTCAAATTACAACTCCGCTTATCAATGTAGAAGTGACGGCTACGGATGTGTTGCCATCCTTGCCAGGAAAGGCATATCCTTCAAACAAATTCCATTTAAATCGACTGCTGACATTGTCATTATCAAAACCTCTTGTCTAAAATCTAATATCGTCATTGCTGCTTGCTATTTCAAGCCCAACATCCCCATTCAATCTTTCCGGGATGACTTTAGCGTCTGTGTGATATGCTCAGTAGTTTCCACAATGTTATAATTGCAGGAGATTTCAATGCAAGACACCCTTGCTTTGGTGACTC
>NW_023998971.1:0-1501 GCF_014805625.2 Glossina fuscipes
TATTTTGAACTTTGGTCTTTTGAATATTTTTAAATTGCTGTACACGGTATCCAGCAGAGATATCTCATTTTAAGAATTCACTTGATTTGGCGTCATTTTTATGGTTCTATGAAACGTGTTATTGTATTTTTCGATAAGGTCCTTATATACATGAATCCATTTATAGGTTCCTTGAAAACTAAACTCTTTCCACATCATTCCTTTTAATGTTCTGTTGAATCGTTCAACTATGGACGCCTTCAGAACGCTATATGTTGAATAGTGATTAATATTGCATCAATTGCTTTGCATCAATTGATGAAATTGACTATTGAAAAACTCTTTACCATCGTCAGTTTGTAAATTTTTCGGTTTACGATGACTTTTCTCGAAAATTTGCTTCATAGCGTTCATTACGTTTTGAGCAGTTTTGTTTTTCACTGCCATACCCCAAGCCTTCTTCGAAAACGTATCTATTACTGTTAAAAGATAACGATAGCCGTTATTTTGTATGGCATAGTTTATCATTTCAACCAAATCGGCTTGCCATAAATCATCAAATCCTTTCATGACAACTCGTCTTCTTTTGAAAAGTTTACGTGCTTGTTTGTGTAGCTCATTAACTATATCTCTTTTATCTTTGTTTAGATCCATCATGCAAAATCTATGCGCTTTAATCTATTTTTGTTTGTTTGCTACTCTTGTTGTTGTTATATATATTACTTCTCTTAGTTGATCTTCCTTTTTTTTACAACCTTGCCTTGTTGTTCTCGCTCCTTTAAACCAATCAATTTGAAAAGATAGTTCTTCAGTCTTAGTTATAAATTGCTTATTCTCATTATTCAAATAAGCTTTAACAGTCTGTTCAATTAATTTAACATCTTCTTCAACGTTGCTTGTTAGGGTAGTTTGTAATTTTATTAAATCACCTCTCATACTATTCAATTGCTTATCATATTTTTCTTGCAGTTGTTTCACTCCAATCCATTTGAAAATATATTCTTAAATTTTATCGAATCGTTCCTCGATCTTATTCATATAGATTTTATTTGCATTAATTAGTTGATTCTTAAGAGTTATCTCAACTTGTTTAGCTTCGCTATTAATATCATTTTTGTTTGTCGTATAATTCATCTATTTGTTTTTTCATACTATTCATTTGTGAATTATATGAGTTTTGAAATTGTTTCATATCGTCCACAGTGCGATTCATTTTTGAAGTGTATCTAGTTGTTAGATTGTTTACACTATCTGCTAACACATCATTTGGGCAATTAAATTACAAAGTCTTTTCTTATGAAAATCTATGCTATTACTATCTATACTAATGCCAATGTTATACTGATAATGATGATTAATTAAACCTTCTCTAAATTTATTTATAGAACTCATTATTATTATTATTAGTATTATCATTTAATTATGTTGGCCTCTCGCAATTCCTCAACAATTGAACTTATTTCGTTTTTGTGTCAAGTTTGGCAACTCTGCGTCGTATTGTGGTCGCGTTTTTATTCAGTGC
>NW_023998973.1:0-1208 GCF_014805625.2 Glossina fuscipes
AAGCATGTCAGTACACCAAATTTGATCGCTCTGCACCTAACTGAATACAGCGCTGCACTTAGCTGAATGCAGCGCTGCATATAGGTGGAAGCAGCGCTGGACTATGCTGGATGCAGTTGAATGCAGCGCTGCACTTAGCTGTATCCAGCTCTGCACATTGTTGGATGCAGCGCTGCACATAGCCGGATAGGTGAATGCAACGCACTTAGCTTAGCGCTGCATTTAGTTATCGTGCTGCACTTAGGTGAATGCAGCGCTGCACATAGCTGAATGCACTTAGCTGAATGCGCCTTAGCTGAATGCTGCACTTATCTGTATGTAGTTGTAGTTGTAAAAAAGGGGCAAATAGAAGGCCGCTCAGAGTAAACCGGATAATCATAACTCATCCACAATAAATAATAACGATACGTTGAAATATTCGTTAGGGTTATGAAAAGCTTTTGCTTAATAAATTAGTTGGTGAAAGTAATTTTTAGGGCCACCACATAGTTCGGTTAGTAAGTGGCGTTAGTCGTTTTACTATGTCTATAATGCAAGGTTTGGTAAGGTAGAAGTTTTAAATCTTGAAAATTAGACCAAGAGAAAGCAGACTGTAGATCAGTTGTTACATCTATGGCGATTATTAAGAAAAAAAATTGAAATTGTAAATAATAACGGCTCGCAATTCATCATAAAATACTGTGCACAACCCTACAGTTATACATATCCGTACCATTTTTAGCAGTAATTTTCCTTTAGCCAAGCATGCCAGTACACCAAATTTGATCGCTCTGCACCTAACTGAATACAGCGCTGCACTTAGCTGAATGGAGCGCTGCAAATAGCTGGATGCAGCGCTGCACGTACGTGAATGCAGCGCTGCACACAGGTGGATGCAGCGCTGCACACAGGTGGATGCAGCGCTGCACACAGGTGGATGCAGCGCTGCACATAGCTGGATGCAGCGCTGCACATACCCGGATGCAGCGCTGCACATAGCCGGATGCAGCGCTGCACATAGCCGGATGCAGCGCTGCACATAGCCGGATGCAGTGCTGCACTTAGCTGGATGAGGCGCTGCACATAGGTGAATGCAGCGCTGCACGTAGTTGAATGCAGCGCTGCACTTAGCTGTATCCAGCGCAAAAAGCCGAATGCAGCGTTGCACATAACTGGAGGCAAGCACTTAGCTTAGCGCTGCATTTAGTTATCGTGCTGCACTTAGGTGA
>NW_023998974.1:0-3299 GCF_014805625.2 Glossina fuscipes
ATAAAAGAACGTCAATAATAACCACGAAATAAGTAAACATAATCATCCTTTGCATTAGTTGGCGACTATGGTAACTAAATGAAAAAAGAAACAAATTTCTTATAGCAAGCAAGCTAATGACAGTTGTTAAAACCAATGCAGTGGTGTACCTTAAATTCAAACTGAAGAGATTCTTTCAATAAAGCTGTTATTGTTGCACTCATTATTAACTTAAATGATGCCTCTGAATGTAAATAATAGCGGAGAAATAAGTACAATCGATTTCCTTATTTTGTATTTATATGCGTCTAAGCTGCTAATTATAATAATAATAGCGGAGAAATAAGTACAATCGATTTCCTTATTTTGTATTTATATGCGTCTAAGCTGCTAATTTTTTACATGAATACGCAAGTAAGGCAGCAATAGAAGAAGCTTAGATACAGAAAACTGTAATAGCGTTACGATAAATTTTGAAGGCTTTTGCTATTAAGGGGCAAGTTTGTGAAGAGATCGGATAATTATTAAACTTGACTTTACTCAGTTTTTCTGCTTTGGCAATGTATCAAACGGCAAAAAATTAGAAAAATAATATGTTACAAGCAAAACGAAGGCCAATCCCTCAGGCAAGAATATAATGAAATGATCTGAGGGTTCGAAGAATGTGCAGAGTTTAAAATAAAAATAAATTATATTATTAGGCTACAAGAAAAACCGTTGTTGAGTTAAAAAGCGAAGCGTCCGTCTCTTTCAGTGCAATGTATTAAAATAATTATATAGTAAATTAAAAACATTCTTTTTGAATAAGTTTTAGGAAGCCATACGAAAAGGATTGTTATGAAAGCTATAGTCCGACATTTCGTGGCGTTCGTCCATTTGCATATACAGAAACAATTGAATACAGAGCATTTTATTATTACGGAGACGATGGGTGAGTGTATATAATTTCAGCATGATTTGATTTATGGAAGTGCTCGAAATAATAAGTTCCCATCGTGGCACGATAGCAAGCTTAAAAGAAAGCAAGTACAAAAGAAGAACTTCGAACAGTGTTATTGCATAATATCAAGCATCGGTCATTAGATATAATCAACTAGTGCCCACAATATTACGAAATTATTACAGCAGTTGTCACGAGTTTTCTTGGGCAGGGTAGAAACATAGCCACTCCAAGGTTCGTTGCAAGACAATTTATTAAAATGAAATGTTCTGGACCTTCGGGGGGATGGTGTAAAATTTCCTTTATTTTTACTTAAGAGGAGTACAGCGTAGTGTAGAGGCTCGTCAGGAACCAGCGAGGTGACCCGACGTTGTCGCGCTATTACCGTTTTCCACGCGCGTAGTTAGAGCTTTCGCTTTTTTTCGTTTTGTTTTCAATGTCGCGGGACACTACAAGAAAAGACCGGATGCGTTACAGGTGTCATAGCTGCTTTGGTTTCTTTATAGAACTCACTTTGCTAAATTGTCCGTGGGCACTTATCTTAGGCAGCTACGGCACCAAATTGAAAGATTCTGTGTGATGAGGTGCTCTTTTCTAGCCGAAGTCTCGCTCGCTTGTCCCAGTGCCAACATGTTCAATGCATTGCATATGCCTTGCAGTACTAGGCTCATGTATATACTTAGTCTAGGTCGGCTTCACCGTGTTTGACGCAAAACCAGCGTCTGTCTTATCGCTATGTTTGATCAAATGCCTGCTCAACCCGCACCCAGGTACCAAATCGCGTGTTTCATCCACCGTTAGGTACGTGGGTACTTGTACTTTCTACACATCTGTGTTTGCATACGTGAATACGTTTTTATGTTTTTATGTGTGTTTGACATGTGTGAACTTGCCTTTGTGCATTTTTATACATCTTCTACCTACTCCCCAGCTCGTGTGTGTTTATAACGTTTTATACCATGTCGTATGTTCTTATGTGCTTATACATTGTTGTTCTCACATATGTCTGTTTTGTATGCCCTAACGGCGTTTATATATTTCGTATGAATTTCTGCGATCTCTGTGTAATGCGTAAGCTTTGCATGGCCTAACGGTGTTTACACAGTTCCGTATGCTCCTACGCATTTCTATGCTCAAGAATATACATACACTTGATACCCTATTACATCACCCTATGGGCTTATGCAGTTTTATTCCTAAGTGCATATCCCTGCGTATGTATGATCATATACTGTGGTGCTTTCCTACGGCTTATACGGTTTCCATAAATTCTTTCTAAACTCGTGTGAGTGTTCTTGTATGATAGTGATCTTATACTAACTCTATGCAGATTCTGTACATGTTTTGTGTGTTCGTGTATTGTACTGATTATGATGTATTGATAACAAAAGGACGTGCACGGGCAGATCGGACTGACTGGTTGCGGACGGTGGGTACACTGGGGCGGACGGACTTGTTCTTAGTAAGGAAGCAAAAACGCTTCCTTACACAGTATAAAACACAATATATTTAACATATAGAAGATGAAATCCTGAACAATAATAAAAGAAATATGAGCACTAATGACACACAATGCTCAATGACGCCATCAATAGAAAATATTTGGCATAGTATATATATATATATTTGACATAGTATAAAAGGAAACATATGACTTTGAGCTGTTACAATCATGCCTATTTACGTGGTGTAGAAATCGATATGACTTCCATAAAAAATTTCATATCCTTGCAATGTTAATAAAACATAGTCTTAATTGTAGACAAATATGTCGCATCTATATCTATTAAATCGGATTTGATCGCTCAAAGATAGATTAAAGTTTAAGTTGATAAAGTTGTGTCCAAAATTTTCGGAAATTTTTGTATTTAGACTGATCTCGCACATGTATTCACGATAGTTTGCAACGTATTTTTAGGAACATAGTCGAAGCTTAATGTAAACAAACAAACAATTCCAATATTTTGCCAGATTAGTTGCAGAAACGCCTAACTAGCAATTCAGCTCAACATGTAATTTTTTTCCGTAAACTAGGGCCGAATGCGTGTGTTGATAATGCTCAATTTGTTTTTCATTTTAGTCTAAGAATTGATTTTCTTTGTCTAAAAAAATTGTAACAATAATAGTAATAATATTAATTGCTGATGATATGGTGATTGGTTGCAAGAATATTGGAGCAAACAAAAATCCACCTTGCAATGGAAATTAAATAAGATGGCTTTTTTGATCGTATTACTATTGGACAAAGTCTAGACCTGCTGCAAAAAAGTAAACATTGTGAAGTATCGGTCTATTACAGGAGCACTTATTTATCTGGCAATAACAAGTCGTCGAGATATCTTACGTGTTCAGTTGCATAGTTGGCTCATAAGAAAAGTTA
>NW_023998975.1:0-1062 GCF_014805625.2 Glossina fuscipes
TCTGTCGGCCTGTCAGTCTGTATCTCAAATCTGTCTTTCGGGCTGTCATTTATTCAGTCAGTCAGTCTGTCTGTCGGTCTGCAAGTCTGTCGGTCGACCTCTCATTTATTCAGTCAGTCACTCCGTCTCTCTGTATGTCTGCAAGTCAGTCAGTCAGTCAGTCAGTCTGTCTCTCTGTCAGTCTCATTGTCGGGCTGTCATTTCGTCTTTCAGTCAGTCAGTCTGTCAGTCAGTCTGCAAGTCAGTCAGTCAGCCAATTAGTCAGTCAGTCAGTCTGTCGGGCTGTCTTTTATTCAGTCAGTCAGTCTGTCAGTCTGTCAGTCTGTCTGCAAGTCAGTCAGTCAGTCAGTCTCTCTGTCGGCCTGTCAGTATTTATCTCAAATCTGTCTTTCGGGCTGTCATTTATTCAGTCAGTCAGTCATTCAGTCTGTCTGTATGTGTGCATGTCAACCTGTCAGTCAGTCTGTCTGTCGTGCTGTCCATTATTTTGTCAGTCATTCAGTCTTTTTGCAAGTCAGTCAGTAAGTCAGTCTGTCTGTCAGTCTCATTGTCGGGCTGTCATTTCTTCATTCAGTCAGTCAGTCTGTCTGCAAGTCAATCGGTCAGTCAGTCTGCCTCTCTGTTTGAAAGTCAGTCAGTCAGTCAGTCATTCAATTAGTCAGTCAGTCAGTCTGTCGGGCTGTCATTTCTTCATTCAGTCAGCCAGTCTGTCAGTCTGTCTGCAAGTCAATCGGTCAGTCAGTCTGCCTCTCTGTTTGAAAGTCAGTCAGTCAGTCAGTCATTCAATTAGTCAGTCAGTCAGTCTATCGGGCTGTCTTTTATTCTGTCAGTCATTCCGTCTTTCTGTATGTCTGTAAGTCAATCAGTCAGTCAGTCTGTCTTTCAGTCTGATTGTCGGGCTGTCATTTCTTCAGTCAGTCAGTCAGTCTGTCAGTCTGTCTGCAAGTCAGTCAGGCATTCAGTTTGTCCGCAAGTTTGTCGGTCGAGCTCTCATTTATTCAGTCAGTCACTCAGCCTGTCTGTATATCTGCAAGTCAGTCAGTCAGTCACCCAGTCAGTTTT
>NW_023998976.1:0-1017 GCF_014805625.2 Glossina fuscipes
ATGTTAGCGAAAAATGGGTACAGTACAGTGTATTTTATACTGAAAATAATTGTACTACAGTATAGTGCATTTTGTACTGAAAATTATTGTACTACAGTATTGTGTATATTGTACTGAAAATTATTGTACTACGGTATACTACAGTACAGTGTATTTTGTACTGAAAACTATTGTACTACAGTATAGTGGATTTTGTACTGAAAACTATTGTACTACAGTATAGTGGATTTTGTATTGAAAATTATTGTACTACGGTATATTACAGTATAGTGTATTATGTACTGAAAATCATTGTACTACCGTATAGCGCATTTTGTACTGAAAAATGTTGTACTACAGTATATTGTATTTTGTACTGAAAATTATCGTACTACAGTACAGCGCGTTTTGTACTGAAAAATGTTGTACTACAGTGTAGTGCATTCTGTACTGAAAAATGTTGTACTACGGTATACTACGGTATAGAGCATTTTGTATTGAAATATGTTGTACTACAGTATAGTGCATTTTGAACTGAAAATTATTGTACTACGGTATTGTGCACTTTGTACTGAAAATTATTGTACTACGGTACGCTACGGTACAGTGCATTTTGTACTGAAAATTATTGTACTACAGTATAGTGTATTTTGTACTAGAAATTATTGTACTACAGTATTGTGTATATTGTACTGAAAATTATTGTACTACTGTATACTACAGTACAGTGTATTTTGTACTGAAAACTATTGTACTACAGTATAGTGGATTTTGTATTGAAAATTATTGTACTACGGTATATTACAGTATAGTGTATTTTGTACTGAAAATTATTGTACTACAGTATAGTGTATTTTGTACTGAAAATCATTGTACTACAGTATAGTGTATTTTGTACTAGAAATCATTGTACTACAGTACAAAATTTTTGTGAATATAGGCGACATTTTCTAGTTTGGCCGCACCAGAGTGTCAAATTTGGGTGTTCTCTCATAGCTATGTTATGGTAACATAGCAAATTTCAAAAAATCGGCAAAA
>NW_023998977.1:0-1100 GCF_014805625.2 Glossina fuscipes
TTTGGTGCTTGTTGTTGGCACTCCCCTGGTCGAAAAAGGGAAGATATCAATTCCACAAATTTGGTGGAAACGTTGGAAGTTTTCCATGCGTGTTGGTATTGCAAATGGCGCCAAACCGATCAGAGCAGAAGTCCGCAGTGAAAGAAACTCCCATTTTCTTAACAAAAGTTTGTGAGTATTTACTCATTGGTCAGCAATTATAAAAGTTAGAAGACTGAAATTTCCGATATTTACTTTCTAAAGCACTCTACCCTTCACGTGCAAATCGTACTTTCTTCTCTTTTTTGAGACTTTATCATAAGGCAAACAAATGAAGATATATTATCTGCCCAAAAAATGAATATCGTGGGCACCGCGATCTAGTGGCTTAAAGTTTTCTTAACACTACGAGCGATGTGGGTATCAAATAAAAAAACTTCGAGTGTAGAATGTGAATGGTATTATAGTGCGAACGCGTGACTCCTGCCGACTATAACTTTCTTACTTGTTTTTTTATCAACATGTGTCACAGTTTATTTGGATGACACCCTGACACCCAAGTCACCATAAAAACCCTGAAGAATAAGTAAAGTCATTCAAAATTAACTGTGGGAGCATAAGGATGTACACGTAATATGAGCAAAAGTACGGCACAAGAAGAGAAAAGAAAGATGAAAAAATTCGACACTCTATGTAACGTTGTTTGTGTTTGTGTTAAACACTTTGTTTTTTCTCTTTACTTTTCATTCAACGAAACTGTAGTTATTTGAAAGCCTACTATGTTACATACCAGAACGAGCTTTAAACGTCATTCATATAATAATTGTATCGCTTCAAAAATTTTCATTTCAATTTGAATTCATTGAGAACGAAGTCAATGAAAAATGTTTCAAAAATTAAAATTTGTCTTTTTTTTTATGATTTTCTTCGTCAATTTCTTTTTAATCTTGGCAGAAGTTGAGTTTGTTCAAGAGCTGGTGCGGCAGAATAGTACTAAAACCGTTTCAAATGCACGCAATGGAATCTATTTTGAGGACTTCCCAAAAAGCAAGAGCTGCGTTGTTGTTTCCCTCGTATGGTACGATGCAAATGAAGATAATGGGATACACCACCAGCTGGGG
>NW_023998427.1:0-93087 GCF_014805625.2 Glossina fuscipes
TAATATTCATTTATTTCCTAATTGCTTTTAATTTCTCGTCAAATCTTTAAAAGGAAAGAAAAAAAGTCTATAATTTATTATTTAATTTTCTCTCATTGGCATTATTTTTTTTATAATATTTTTTTGTTTTTTATCTATTACTTAAAATATATCGTATGCCTCAGTTAGTAGAAAGGAAGCGAAATTTCTCGCAAAAAAAAAAAAATCTATTAGGCGTAGGTACTTGAATGGTCGGACTTGTCCGTTTATAATATTTGTATTTGTTTTCTTTATTACATAGAATTGAATGATTCCTTACTGTATGTAATGGAATGATTTAAGCATTTGGTTACAGTGTATGCCGAGTAAATCGGACAATAATGGATTAATAAGTCGAAAAACTTTATTACCGAGCTATAGCTCGTTAACAAATTTGCGGTTAGCATTGACGATTTCCGTTGGCGAGTAACTTTTAACGACGAGTACTGTGTTAATGATATTCCAAAGGTCAATACCAAAAGGTAAAATGTTACATTTCACTTCGAAAGCAAAATAGCTAACGAACTTCATGTTCTCAACGCAAGCATATATTAGGTCATATTGCCGTCATATTGCTTCTTTTTGTAGCCTCTCTTGTCAAGTGCAGTTTCAAACTGTCTAGTACTTCATGTGTTTCGTGTCTACACTATTTCCTGAGAGCTCCAACAATTCCCATCAAAATTTCATTGATTTCTTCGACCAGAGCGAGATGCACCTTTGACATCGGAATTTCCGAAACGAAATCGAGTAAAGCACTCCTGGATCCTTCGTTCACTCACAGCATTGTCAGCGTAAATTTCACAAATTTTTTTTCCTTCCAGCGATTTTAATTTTTTCATATAGTAAAAAAGCATCGCATAGCTTATTTCTTTAGATGATTGATAAAATTGATGGACATGAATGCGAGGTTTTTACCCGTTAATCGTATGAAATATGAAAAGAGATGGAGAACGAAGGGGGAATATGGAATTATATAAGAAAAATTTGTAACGATGACAAAGAGTGAAAATATAGGATGACAGGGTCTGCTTGAGGCAGGCAAATTTAATCTATAAATGATAAATATCAAGTTAATCATTAAGAAGAAGAGAATTATATAATTTAAATAAACAATGGCAGTTTAGTAAACTTCCTTCTCCTTCTCCGCATTAAATTCGTTATATATGCAGTGATGGTATCACGAATATGCAATCGAGTGCTGTCAACAGCTCAACAAGCGATCAGCAAGCGTTTTTATGCTTCGTAACGTACTACGATACCTCGGATCAGGAGAACCCATAAATCGACCCGAGCTCGGCAAACAGTCTATTCTTTAAACATTCGAAAATTCCATTCTTCGCTTGATTTTTCTCCATAATAAATACCGTAAGAAATATACGAAATATTTTACTTTTTCATGGCTGACCGTGGTTCCCTACTAAGGGAGATCGCGATGTAATACATGAAAAATCTCAGTAAATGTATGCTTCTATGGGACATAGTTTGCAATGAAAAGAACTTACTCTGCTATTTAAATTTGAAAAACCTAAGTCTAGAGTAATTGGTCCCTTATAAAGACTTATTCAGCATTTACATACATTTACATTTCCCGTCATTGCCGAGACACACGTTCATCCACGATTTTAAAGAATCTCAAATTATTAACTAATCCTTGTATACAAAAAAAATAATCTTTTCGTCGGCGGATATATTGTATATTTTTAGTGTGTAAGTGTGTGAGTATTCTATGATATGATATGTTGAAATGTTTGTTATATTTTACGAAACAGACAGTTTACTTTCAGCTAGTTTTAAAATGCATTCATAAAATATAAAAATAAAAATACTTGAAAAAAAAGAAGAAGAAGAAGAAGAAAAAGAAAAATTAAAAAAGTAGCGAAAAGCAGCGAAATAGTTCGGTTCACGGCAAATGTATAAAAATATAATTTTCTCTTCTATTCATTTGAATTTTGAAAAGTTTCACATGAAATATTTCGGATGCACTATTGCCCTCGCCATTGTGCTACGATCAGCTATTTTTCTTATGTGGATCATTTAATCGCGACATACTATCACATACTATCTTTTCAATCACCTTTTTTTGTTTTTGTTTTTTTTCTTTTTTTTTTTCACAATGAAAATATGTTATTATTATTATTATTATTATTATTATTATTATTACTATTATTATTAATTATTATTTCAAATTATTTATAATAGTTTTAATCACCACAATAATAATTGCTTCCCTTCTCTTATTACTGCTGTTGCTTTGGTTTTTCTGCAATACTCAACAACAATTTTTTCACTATTATCGACGGAATGCATTATGCCAATGGCTGTACAAACGTATGATTTTATTACTGCTACTATTGTTGCGTTATTTAGGCGAACGACCCGCTATTATAGCGCCGCCAGAGAGTGAGTGGTATCACGGGCGTTTGGATCGTTATTCTGCCGAATCACGGTTACGCGGTAGCGGTAAATTGGGCAGTTATTTAGGTAAGAATGAATGATTTTTATATTTATACTTTTCGTGCATTATTGAAACGCTCTGTGGTTTCCTTTAATTAATTAATTTAGTGCGAGAAAGCGATCGTAAGCCCGGTTCATATGTACTCAGCTATTTGGGACGAACGGGTATTAATCACTTTCGGTAAGTTGTACAAACATATTCATTCATTCATTCATTCTTCTTGCTTCAAATATTTGATTTTTAAAATGAGTTTTTTTTTTTTTTTTTTTTAAATATATGTAGCATTACTGCCGTTTGTGGTGATTATTATATTGGAGGTCGTCAATTTATTTCACTTAGTGATTTGGTCGGTTATTATACCTCATGCAGTGATTTACTGAAACGTGAACGTCTGGTTATTCCAGTTGCGCCCCCTGAACCGGTAAACGATAAAAAGCGGGTAGTGGCCATTTTGCCATATACCAAGATGCCGGATACCGATGAGCTAAGTTTTCAAAAAGGTGACATTTTCTTCGTACACAACGATATGGGTGACGGTTGGCTGTGGGTGACGGCCCATCGGACCGGTGAACAGGGAATGATATTTCGTGAATTAGTAGATGATTTAGATCCGGCTATAGATCCGAATACCGTTTTTCCATGGTTTCATCCAAATTGCACAAAAAATGAAGCAGTCGATATGTTAGTAAAGGGTAAGTCACAAGAATTTTTTTATTGAATAAAATTGAATCGCTCTCTCTCTCTCTCTCTCTCTCTCTCTCTCTCTCTCTCTCCCAATTAATAGCTGGCCCTGGCAGTTTCCTTGTACGCCCTAGTGATAACTCTCCCGGTGACTATTCGCTATTTTTTCATATAAATAATCAAATACAGCGTTTTCGTATTGAAAAGAAAGGGGTACGTTATCTAATGGGTGGTCGTACCTTTGAATGTTTGGATGCAGTTATAAATCGATACCGGAAAGAGCAAATTGTTGAGGGCCATTGCTTGAGTCATCCGGTAGTTATTGTTGTTGTTATGTTGCCTTAAAAAGCTCAAGCTCTTCTATAGTTTAATTTTGTTTCATTTTTCGACTTAGGTGGTGAATGGTTCTCAACCCGAATTCAATCAACAGTATGTAGTAGAAAAAGCTGCCGAGAAAATATACGCTACTTTACGTGAATGCCGTGATCAAATTGGTTTAAAAAAAATAAAAGGTATTAAACATCACGGCCAATTAAATAAGAAGTCCGATAAAACTGCCAAATGGAAGCAATTATATTTCGCATTAATAAGTGAAGGTTCCGAGACACATCTTTGCTTCTATGATAATCCCAAAAAGACTAAGCCTAAGGGTCTAATCGATTTGTCGTGTGCTTATCTCTATCAGTGCCATGATTCTCTGTGGGAGCGGCCTTTTTGTTTTCAAATTGTGGAAAGAGCTTTACCTTGTTTGGCCACTGTTACCTACTTGTGTGCTCCTAGTCAAGAGAGCTATGTTGAATGGATTAATGCTCTAAAAGCTCAGTGCGGTTCACAATTAAGTAAAGCACAAAAGAAAGTGCCACGTTTAAGAGAATTGCGTTGTCTAAACCTGCATATATTGGAGGCCCATAGACTGCCATTTAAATTGGTGCCACATCCCTATTGTAGTATTTCTTTAAACCAAGTGAAAGTGGGCAAAACCAAAGTGAAAATAGCTCCAGATCCAGTATGGGAAGAGGAGTTTGTTTTGGAGTAAGTATTAAAAAGTAATAGGTTTGATTTTCGAACAAACTTTAGAAGAGGGTTTCATGTTTTTTTATTTTTTTATTTTTTTTATTTTTTTTTTTATTTGTAGTGACGTTCCTCCGGATGTAGTTTCTTTGACAATTACTTTGATTTCTCGTGGTAAACGTGGAAAAGATAGTGAGGTAGCTGAGTTAACCATCGACTTGGCAAGTCTAAAGAATGGCCAAGAGACTGAGGAATGGTATCAATTAACTGGAATGACACCGATGGGTGAATGGGGCTCTCTACGTTTGCGTATGCGTTATTTAGATGATTTAATTATGCCCTGCGAGGAGTATAGCCCTCTGCAGCAACTGTTATTAGAGCCAGAATTGTATGCCGTCAAAGCCTTAGCGGAACTATGTCATAATGATCGTGTCCCTCTGGCCACCGCTTTATTGCGTGTATTCCGCCATGAAAAACGTGAAACGGAATTGATACGCGTCCTCTGTCAAGCTGAAATAGCCCGCGAAAATGAAACTACCACTTTATTCCGCGGAGCTTCTCTGGCTACCACCCTAATGGATTTGTATATGCGCACCGAATGTACGGGTTTTCTACAATCGGCCGTTTCGGAGACTATACAACGCATTTTAGAGAGCAAGCAGTCCGCCGAATTGAATCCGACAAAAATGGATGTCAACGACGATGCCTGTTCGAATGCTGAGTTCCTATTGCAAATACTCGATTTGGTAACGCATTCGATATTTACCTCGCCAGAAGCATGCCCTCGTTCAGTGCGTTACATATGCAATTGCTTGCAAAAGGCTGTTGTAGCCAAATGGCCCACCGAACGTCTAGTGCGCACACGTGTAGTTTCGGGGTTTATATTTTTACGTTTACTTTGCCCGGCCTTATTGAATCCACGTCAATTCGGTTTGGTCGGAGAAACACCGCCCACGCCCGCTACGCGTTCATTAATAATGGTGGCAAAGTGTTTACAGAACCTCGCTAATTTAATAGAGTTCGGTGGCAAGGTAGAAAGAATTTTATCATTTATATCTCGTTAATAAATATTTATTCCTATTATCATTAACTAAATTCCAGGAGCAATATATGGAAGTCGTTAATCCCTTTATATTAAAAAATAAGGAACGCATGATTGTGTTTTTGGATCAATTGTCAATGGTTACTGATCCTAACGCGCCACCAGGCATGTACGCGGAACAAAACTCAAATCAAAATGGTCAGGATACAGGTGCAGTTTCATAAATTTCATTCATAGAACAGTTATAAGACATTTATTGGATTTGTTTTTTTGGTTCTCTTAGGTCGCGAATTGGCAACTTTGCATCATATATGTGTTTCTTATCAGCCCGAATTGCAGGAATTGTCCAATATACTCTCAATTAAGAAATTAGTTACCGTCACCGATATGTTAACAAAACACAAACTCAAATACCGCGAAATGATTAGTTAAGGTAATAATTAAAAGAAAAAAAAAAAAAAAAAAAAAAGAAAACGAAAAAAGAAAAAAGAAACTTTTTCACAATTTTTCAATTATCTTTAAAAACGAAAAATAAAAGATAATGAATGATGAAGCAGAAGAACAAAACCTATATGAATTTAAGAAGACAAACCAATTCTCCCAAATATTATTTCGAAGACCAAAATATGATTTGAAATTTTGTTAGCAAGAAAACACCAACTATGGCAACCGCTTCTCTAATAACACTTTTTACAATTTTTGATTATATGCAACTACATACATAATACACTATCACACGTATACACAAAAGCAAAAAAAAAAAAAAAAAAAAAAAAGAAAAAAGGAAAGAATGAACTTAGTAATGATATATACAAATAACGCATACAAAATTATTATAATTACTGCTGTAGCAAAGAATCACTCATCAATATTGATAATGATATGATAATAGCAACAATAAGCCCCAATTATACATATATATATATATATATATATATATATATATATATACGATTTTTTTTTTTTTTTACCTAGGAAATTATATAAATAAATACATGTATTTATATAAGCGTACATTAACGAAGAATCAATTTCTAGTTTAGATGAATTAAAAGAAAAGAAAATGATCTGATTTTCTTTAATAACATTCTAATTACCTTAAATACATTGAATAATAGTTAACATTGTGCGAACGTATGTAATCACTTGCTTTTTCCCGTTTTGTTAGCTAATGTGAGTGAGCCTGAACACAATGATTTTCATTTAATCCCTCAAATTGATTCAAGAATGTATGTGGAGACATGCGATGAGCAGATGTGGCCAAATAGACTTACGATTTTTTTACTTTTCTCTCTCCCTCTCTCTCTCTTTCTCTCTCTCTCTCTCTCTCTCCCTATCTCTCTCTCTCGTTCTCCCCTCCCTCTCCTTCAATAATATACGATTTGTCCTATAGCGCACTTGATCAGCGGAATATCAATATTAGCGTGTTTTGATCCTTCAATTTATGAATACATCAAGTGGGATGGTCACACTTCCTTTGATAAATGAAATTTGCATACTTTTTAGAATTCAATTTTATCTTTAGAGGCATTTTGGCACGAGCACGATTACACGTATCTAACTACATAAGTGCGCTGAAAAGCACATCAATCAATAAAATCGATTCGTGTTTATACGTAAAACTAAATGAAATTTTCTTATTTCTTAGGCGTCGAATAATTTAATGCCAGATCTTTTTTAATAAATTATTTAACAGCAATATAAAGAGATACCAACAATTTATTTGTATTTATAAAACGGTTCTTGGATCGCTTGCGATTTGACACGTTTTGAATACACGGACTCAGGAAATGTTTCAAAACAGATATAGTATAGGAGTCATTTACAACGAACGATAGTACAACAAGTCGAAAAGTTGAAGCAAATCACTATATATAACTATGTGAAGCATATTTTTATACCCCACCCCACCCACCCGCTCTGTACTTTTAATACAGGGTATATTAAGTTTGTCCCGATGTGTGCAACATTTAGAAGGACTCAAGATAGCCATATTTCATTATATCGATCAATGCAGAATCATTTTCTAAAGCGATGCGCACCAGTTGTCTGTCCGTCTCTCCGTTTAATGTTTGTCCATGGGTTTTTTTTTTTTTTTACATAATTGATTTTTCTCGGGTGTTATGCATGCAAGAATCCGTTAGGCCACAGAAATTATGTCAGTTATAGATGACTATATGCATTGAAACGAGATATTCTATTCAGCAAGAAGTTAGAAATCGATATTGGTTATTGTATGGTCGAAGTAAAAGTAAAACAAAATATTTCTTCAAGTAGTTTTAATCTTTTCATTATTGTTGAAATGCTGAAGCTGACTGAAGTAATGAACAATTCAATTAGTTCTGTTAAATTGATTCCATAATTCATGCACATAATTTAAGTTTTTGGTCGCAGTTAATGTTTTGCTTTGAATTAAAAACAGATGAAGAGATGATGGACGGAGACGTTTGAATGGACTCAAGATCGTGCTTACAAAAGGAAACGAAATACTATGGCTGCTTGGTTATGAATATATTTATTTTTCTTTCTCTCTCTCTCTCTCTCTTTCTCTTTCTCTCTTTCTCTTTCTCTCTCTTTCTCATTGATCTGTTCGCTAGCATCCAAAAAATCGTTTATCTACATACAACCACGCATATATATATATATAGCGAAAACCTATTGCTGCTACGAAAAATTCAACAAAATTCCTTTTTAATAAATAAATTAGAAAACGTAAAATAACAGCAAAAACAATAGGACATAAAACTATTTTATAAAACTGTTTGCGTTACTTTGCTTAACTTAAAACCAATATCAAATCAATTGTCTCTAACGTTTTTTCGATCGTTTTAACACTGCAAAAAAACATACAAAAAAAAAAAAAAAAGAAAAACAAAAAAATGGTCATTAGTGAAGTAAAAAGAAATCATGTATTTAATCCTAAGCTTTTAAACGCAATTCAATATATGCTTAAAAATAAAAAGCCCTCAGTATATATAAAACTCATTCTACTTAACTATCTATCTATCAATTATGTTTAGATAAAATTCTTACTTAACAGAAGCTTTTTAAAAACTTCTTTACAAATTTTTATCATCCACTATTTTCTTTGGTGTTTAAGAAGTAATGACATTTTCTATACAATTTTTTACATTTATGCTTAGAATGGAATTTTCTATTTCACAAAAAAAAAAAAAAAAAAAAAAAAAAAAAAAAAAATTATGAATATAGTTGAACCGCTTTTATTTTTTAAAGTAAAAAATATATATATAGAGAGAATACATTTTGCATCCTAGTCAATAAACTCAAACTGTGTTTCACTCAGAAGCGAATAATTAAATTATAAACGAATATACTAAAAGTAACAAAACGAAAGGAGTCAGTAATTTTATATGAGCTTGGATGAAGGGTAAATGAATGCTTGTCTCTGTGGGCGCAAGCTTATGAATCATTTTCTCGTATTTATCCACTGTGTAAATTGGAAGTACATTTTGTTAAGGTGTTTGTGTTTTTTTTTTTTTTTCAATAATTTTTTAACAATGAAAAGACGACACAATCGATCGCATAATAAAATTATTTTTTAATGTTGCCATCTTAGCGATTTTTTTACAAGTCGTAATTTTCTATTTAAAAGACAAAATTGAAATAATTGATATATTAATCAATTTTTAATAAAGTGCGTAGTATTTCTTGAAATGATTTATTTTTAAAAAATCTATTCGCTTCATCAGATATTGTTACCATGAAGCACACAAGTAATAATTTTAAGTTGTTTTGTATAGTTTATTGAACAACTGACTTTTTGAACCACGTAAAGAATTCGGACTAACATAAATATCTTTTGGATTTCACTTTGAAATACTTAGGAAGAGAACATATAGAACATATAAGAGAAATAAAAACAAGGTCAAAAAAAAAGAAACAGAACTTTTGACACTAATGGAGATGCCGGGGTTTGAACCCGGGACTTCTCACATGCGAAGCGAGCGCTCTACCACTGAGCTACATCCCCATAAAGTGTTGCGTGCTAAATATATGTTTTATTATTAGCATAATTTATCTTTGATTACAACCAGATTTATATTAAAAAAAAATGATAATCGCGTATCGATATTAGAAAATGCAATATATAAGTGATAATCGCGCATCAACAATAAAAAATACCGTGCTGACGATCTCAAACGAGATTTACGTAGTAGATGGAAATAAGTGATTGTGGAACGGTATAATATCCAATAACAAAGAGTGGACAAGAATTGATTCAAGCAAAGTTGAACTCTATGAAGGCACGTCAGCGATATTAAGCGACAATATTTGACTTAAACAATGAAAATATGAATTTATGTAGAGAATCATTTAATTAATTAAAGTCTATTGTGTGTATAGATTCAACATAATCCAACTTTAAATTTACTTCATTTTAAGGATTTCATGAATTTTGAATCATTGATAACCGACCAATCGATCAATCACATTTTTGGCCATTTTATATGCAGCACAAAATATATTTCGAATAATATATATTTATTGCACGACCGATAATAGAGAATTAAATTGAATTTATTTATTTATTTATTCATTTACTTACATATGAAATTCAGCTAAAGTAAATTAACAGACGAATTCAATTAACTTTTGGGATGTAAATCTTCTATTAATTAATATTAAAAACGAATAAAAAGGAGAACTAAAAACAACAAAAAAAAAATTGTAATTCATAAAACAAAGGAAAAAAGCATGTGCATAGCTAGCACAGAGGCACATCCGCAATCGGTACAAATCGAAAGTTGCACGTGAATTTTCGAATCATAATGAGATATTAAGATTGCAAGTTAGTTTTAATACGACATAGGCAAATGGCGCGCATTAAGCATAGTCGAAGGAAACACCAAGAATAAATTGACGTTTCTCAAGTGATGGTAAGGATAACAGAAATAATCTATTTTCATAAAGAGACAGAGAGGCAAACAGGTTCTAAACCAAAATCCTAAGGCTGAACACGAAGTACTACTTTCGAACGGATTCAATTGAATCTACATAATAACTATACGAAGGAGACCACACAACAGAGGCATACTCAAGTATTGGTGTAACTAAGAACGTGTATATAGCCCTTTTGTAACGTATGGAAACTTAAGCTTTTTGGACCACCTCTTAATGAAACCTAGCGTGGAGCTAGCTTTATCTAAAGAGAGCTCAGTATGCAAAACAAAAAAAAGGTAATCTTTGGTCTAAGTGTTCAAAGGTATGCGAGTCGATGAAATACTAAATACTATTGAATGACTGCCTCCTTTAGAAACAAAGCAAATTAATTGATACGTTTGCGATTTCAAGGAGAAGGAAGAAAACCGTTTAATATCATCAGCGTATGTTAAATTATGACTGCACTTAATCGCCGAGGGAAGGTCATCAATGTATAGATTAAATAAACGCAGTCCTAAGTGCTCGCCTCGAGGTACGCTAGGCTTTTGCGGCTTTTTTTACTCCGAAGTAACAAGTTCTTCATCGTAAACGATTTTGTGCGCATCCGCGATTTCCTACTGAAATACATTATCTTCCAAGCTTTAAGCATTAAGCCGATAGCTATAAATTACTTTAAGGATATTGCTCTAAAACTGTAAATAACTTATTATCAATAGTTTTTCTTTCTGCCCTTACGTCTCAATTTGTTCTAAGAAAGTATTAAGCTTAGTAGAGAGCCGCATAGCATGAGGAACATTTGTAATATTCACACACACACACACACACGCACGCACACAATCTTCCGTATATGAGCTCTTGTATAATAACCCATGTGTGTTGTGGAAAATTTCAAAAATACGTCAAATATATGGGCAGGCAAATAAATTTAATATGTATATAAAAACTACATAAATTACATATTATTATAATAATTATAGACTAACGAGAAAATTAAAAAAAAAAAAAACGAAAATTGGGATAAATTATTCCTACAAAATAGATTTGCTTAGTTATAAAAAATTTCTTCATTGAATTTCTTCTTCGTAGAATATTTTTACTGAAATTTATTGGAGCATTTGGTGGTGACCCGTGAAATTTTGAATTCTTTAATAGCAGAACTAATATTGGGGTTTTTTGTTCGACAAAAATTAAACGCTTGTTAAACCTAGTCCGTTATCCAAACATAATTTTTTTTTTTTTACTATTTTGTATCACTAGCGAACACATATCAAAATGTATAAAGAAACGATAAACCAAACTATATTCCAGTAGACAAGAAAATTAAAAAACTTCACACAAGTTTTAAAATATGGGTTTTTTTCATATAAGGAAGGATACGAGGGAAAAAAAAACAGCTTATTATGAAAAATTAATATTTGGAGGGGAATTCTTTTTGCTTAATATCGTCATTTGAACGTTTTGACATATCTTGTATACCTTTGCTTGCATAGGAAACTTGTCCAGGGATTTTACTTCATTCCTCTTATAGTCTATTTTCCAGGTCTTGGACGAAAGGGATTGAATGTTTTCATTCCACATTCATGTCTGGTGTGATTGGGGTGGAGGATGAAGCACTTTGGGCCAGTTATATAAGAGCAATCATTGAATTAAGCGGTATTTAGGCTTGAGGTCGTCCTGTTGGTAGAATTTGAATGTTCCCAAAACACCAAGTTTGTCCGCTGTTTCTTTTCTAATATTCCATCCATGTCCTTAAAAACCCTCCGTGTTTACAATGCCACTCATAAACATCAACTTTCCGACTGTATTGGCCCAATGCATGCAAAACTATAACATGATCATTGTCATACTCGCCGTAAGCCGGTGGTAGAAGAACGTAATAGGAAGCTAAGTCTAGAATTTGCGAGGGAAAACACGCAATTCCTAGTGGAATAAAATAAACTTAGAAATGTATTTTTCCTGTCTGCCCCATCTGCGCTTATTTTTGGATCGTGATTAATCTTGTACTTGATTAGTTTGCGTTTTGGGCCCATAAATACGCCCATAAATACGCACATGGAAAATATGCCTTTATATAGAAAGAAGATATAATTTTTTTGTTCTATAATTAAATAAAGAATTGTGTTAGACAGTGTGGTATAGGGTGTTTAATGGTCGGCCTTGCCCGACTACTATGTTCCTATTTATTTTTTTATTAATAATTAGCATGGCCGCTCTTCCCCGGTTTCCCCTGACGCTTTCATTTAATTTGCAAATCAATTAAGATCTTAATGGTTTGTTTTGGATAAGCCGTAAAAAAAATGACAGGAAATTCGTAATCGATTGTCTATTATATTGAGAATTACCCGAAAAGTTCTGTCCGTTTCTATAGCAACAATTTTCGACACGTAAGGACATATTTATTTCCCGCATGTTCGGCTCTCTATTATTGTCGCGTACAAATACTGCAAAGTAATTAAAACAAAGTCAGTTCACGTTAGTCTTAAGTGTGAGGCGGCGATAGTGTACCCAAGGCTACTGACTAAGTTCATTATATCAAGTTCAACAAGGAAGAAATGCGCGTAGAGGCTTATTGACGGTACAGTTTCAGATACGATATGCAGAAAATGGTTCAAAAAAGGTGAAACAGGTGATTTCGAGCTTTCTGATAACGTCCACGTTCTGGACGACCATCTTTGATCGACGAGCAAGATTCTTTACTGACAATATCGAAGATCGCAGAAAGGGTTAATTCGTCTCCGAAAACCGTTTCGGGCCATATTGAGAAGATAGTGGTATGACTGGTGATTTGTTTTTGGGTTTTTTTCAAAAACGAAACGGAACTTTCCCTTAGTCCTTATATGTTCTTAGAAAATGTTTATTTTGATTTCTGATCATCATATTCGAAATTTTAAGATTACTATTGTTTCTTATTAATAATGCAAGCACTTGTAGGCGATTGCAATGATCCAGAATCTCATATCGAACGAAAATATATATATATATATATATATATATATAGTTGTACATATTTAGTGGTATCGTCGATTTGAACATGCTTGAAGATTGGATAAAATTAAGATAGCTTTCTAGAGTCAGATGCCGACGACTGTTAAGCAAGCACATACTTAGCGGCTGTACCCATTAGCAAAAAAAAGTTTCATTTTTTTTAAAAAAAATTGTTAACTATATTTTAAAAAAATTATCTAAATATGATTGTGATTGTGATTAGAAATCCAGAACGAATGGCTTTTGATCCTATTACGCCACATCATCTAGTGAGTTTTTAAAAAAACGCTGGATAGGAGGCAAAAATAACTGCTTTCAAGTATTCCAAAAGATAATAATACTTGCGTCCTAATTCTGATATTGGTCATAATTAAGACCAATAAATTTTTATATTTTTCAAATTATTGGATGAGTTTGTAAACATCTTAATGAAAGTCAAACCAATAAACTAAATTATATTTATATATATAAAATATTGTAGTAAAATACATTATTTTGTTATTGTTTACGGCTTGCATTTTTTGTGATATATCAGGGTATATCAAGTTTCGTGTGAATATGTACAACATCCAAGACATGAGATAGACCAATGTTTTATTCGATTTTCTGCATTGATCTGAAGATGTCTTGTCCATTCATGCGTCTTGTGTTCAACCTGCAGAATGCAATTTCTGCGATATTTTGATGAAATCTAGTAGACTGACACGTTTTCGATCGAACGGTAAACCAAAGTCGCATAGTAATAGTATTAGGTTATATAAAAAGTATTTGCGGTTTTCTCCGCGGGATGATTTTAATGCCTATATATTTTGGGCAACACTCACCTGAGTGTCCCAAATGAACATGTGCTTAAAAGGTGACATTTTAGGTTACATTTTTTGTGCAGATAGTGTTGGAATTCTTTACTTATATAAAAACATTTACATTGATTTGAAAATGGATGAAAAATATGTTATGTGATGCTTTTTTATTATAAAAAGGATAAAACATGCCGAAAAATTTTTGAATTATACGTTGAGAATGCTGTGAGTGAACAAAGGACCTAGGTATGGTTTGCTCGGTTTCGTTCCAGATATTTCGATGTCAAAGATGCACTTCGCTCTCATCGAAAAAGTCGATGAAATTTTGCAACTGGTGAAGCAAGACCGGTATGGAAGTTGTCAGGAATAGTGAAAGCAATAAACATTGTTCACATGCCAATTTGGAATCATTTGGAAGCAGCAGGCGAAAAAAATCGCAAAGATTTTTTATACAACTCATTATTTCGGCATTAAACATTCGTATGAAAATTTTCGATAAGATGATGCAAGTTTTCGAACCGCTTGTCATATAACCTTTCCTCCTAAAACGGTATCTTTATAACGTTAGGTATAAATATGAGGCCTTCCACAAAAACAATGTACAAATTTTTGCGTATTATTGAGAGAAAATGAATTAACGACAATATTAGGCGAAGTAATATACGGTATATCATAGCCGGTCTTGCCCGACCATAGCAATTTTACTTGCTTCATCTACATTCCCTTCATCGATTTTCCCTGGCTAAAGAGAAAGGAGCTATGTAAGCTTTTTTCGACTTTTGTGCGCCTTACAGAATTGATGTTCGTGTACTTGCTCGAAAAGCATATATGTTTTAATTAATATATATTGGCTTTTAGAAAATTTGTACTCAGATAAGAAGTTGAAAAATATATAGGTATGTGCACGTTTTAAATAATATAAATACCATACCGGTCCGGTGACAGACACTCATATTACGCTAAATAATATTTCACATATTTGTCCAACAAAGCGCCTTAGCAAGTTGCGGCAGTTCTAAGAACACATTTAGAACACACACAAGACTGTCAATACAGATGATGTTTTATCACCTAAAACCGTACCTAACCTATAAAATTATGTTAAAAATGTATTTGTTAACAGTAATATAACAAAGAACAACAATAAAAAATATTAATGGTTTTAAAAACTAAATAACACATTTTTAAACATTAAAACATACTTACCCTTTGGAATTTTAAAGATCAATGTTACACACTTTTTACACACTTTTTATATTAATTTTTCTTCTTCTCCTTACTTTAATTTTAATGAAATTTCTTGAATATATTAGAAACTTTCCAAATTATTGCTAAAAAACATCTATGTAACTGTGACTGTGACTGTGACTGTGTGTTTTTCTTATATATCTTTGTGACAATGGAAGGAAACAACAATTGTTTAATTTTCTTTTTCTAATAATTAGGTATAGAGGTGCGAGCTATGTATTTTTTTATTATTCTTTCCTGCATTTTTTTGTTTTTTTTTTTTTTAAATAAGTTATAGCTTAATAATTTCATATAGTTTGTTAAAAACAAATAAAAGTACAAATGAAATATAATACAATAGAAGATATTATGAATTAACATAATTATATATATATATATTCAATTACTATCATCGCGATTTACATAGTGATGATGACTATCAAACGTTGAACCACGGTCATGGATTAACATCGATAAGGTTTCCAAACTACGACGAACCTGAAATTTATTATTATGAGAGTAATATGCAATTGCAAAATATCTATGGCTATAAATAAATAAATATGTATACATAAGGTCAAAAAAGCAAAAGGATTAGGATAGATCTCACTAATCGTTAATATGTCAACAATAATCTAAGTAATTGACGCGCCATATAACGGCTCTCATATGTGATCAATTGATTCAATTTAGCCGCAAACCAAACCAAAACAACGCGTAGCAATTAAGGAGCTTTGGCGGCATACTAAGTTACGTAAAGCGTGACTTTTCAATACGACATTTTTGAATGCTTGAAGCAGCGATCTGACTTGGATGCTTCTTATATTATTCATATATATGCCTTCATATTCATATGTATGCCTGTAAATATCATCATATCATCATTATTATCATCTTTTTCTTAGTCTTCCTGAATTCCCTTCGAAGACAATCTTTCTTCTTCTTGATAATAAGAGTAACAGATGACGAAATCAAAATAATTCACTAGCGGTCGTTGAAATTATCGCGAAGCTAATTTAAATTTCCATCAACGCAAAAGTGATTGCATTAACCATTAACCGTCCAAGTACTTCATTGACATCATATATATATATATATAGATACATGAACAATAAGGTATAATACCAACCTTAGCGATTTGTTCTAAATTCGCTCTAAGTATATTCTGCGCCTCTTCAGTGCTTTTATGCTCTAACTCATTTTGAAAGCGTAGTGCTTCTGCAAAGATATCGTCATCGTTACCAGAACGCTAAAAATGTAAATATAATGAATTAACGGATCTCTTCCAATTTTATAATGATTGCAAGCGGATAATCGAAGCTTGAGAAATGCGATATTGAATGCGATTTTTTTATTTATACTTATACTTTATGTACATGCATGTCTGTCTTTAAAATGCTTTCTTTGCGAAAAATGTATTTATTCATTTCACTTACCCAATTAAATTCATTTGGTAATCTATAAATTGACGTTTTGGCCTCAATATCTAATATCCGGTAGAGTAGAAATATTGTAAATACCGTTAAGACTAATGTAAGCATAACACCCATATAGACGACATGCAATTCTCTTGGATATCGAATACGCAGCATAGTTGTCTTGGTGAAAGTACGCAATGTTTGCAAAGCCTTTTGAATAGAGGTTGATGGTTTTGCTTGCACTGTCGTAGGAGAGGACGATGTCGATGGTGTTGGTGTTGAGGTGGCCGAAGTTGTGGTAGAAGCCGTGCCAGCTATAAAAGTAACATTTGCTTCTGCGGTCGAAGACGAAGGTAGAACGGTTAAAGAAGCAGTGCAGGCGGTGGGTTGTGAGAATGTTAACGAAGACTTATTTTTATTACTAGCAGAGGAACCAACACCGCCACCAACGTTGCTGGTAGTTTTAGCTAAATTAGCAACAATTGGTGCTGAAATACGAGAACCAGCAATATGCGTATGCAGATTAGCTGAGGAAGCTGAGAATACTGCGGTTTTGGCATTTAAAGGAATATCTAAATAATAGGTAATAAAAAAACAAAAAACGATAATTAGTAATTATTTAAAAAAAGTTCGCCTTCCCTTTTAACTAACCGGAATGTCTTTGTTGAGCAGAACTTTCCACAATACTTAAATTCGAATTGGTTATCGTATGCCTTAGCAGAGTTTGACTAGAGTCTTTGTGTGCAGCCATTGAATTAACATTGCAACCATTCTCGTTTGTTTGAGCTGGACTTTCGTTACCGCTCACCGAACAACTGCTATCATCCTCGATTGAGTATTCTTCCGATATTTCTATGCTAGCTGGATCTTTGGGCAAGAGTGCTACCGCTGGCGCTAATGGCGGGCACACGCTACACATAAGACGAAAAGCCGCTTCACGGCTAATAAAGCTGCCAAAAACATGACGCTCATCAGCCGTGGCCACACCTACAGCATTAGGTATAATTTTAGCGGTTTTCTCTTTCGAAATTTTCGTCACAGACGAAGTGGGTATAACAACCTGTCGAAATATATATGAAAATAAATCGAAATGACGTAAGCCAAATATTAAATCAATTGTAACGAGACTTACCTTAGTTACATAACCAAAGACATTTGAATAAAATGCAAAATGTTTATCTGTTATATAAAGATGTCCTTGCAGCAATATATCACTGACTAGTGCACATGAAAAATCTGAAATTAATATCAAGGCAATCATAAGAGATTTATAGATGAATTACGTTGTATGAAGTGTTCAATTTTGATTTGTGACGTAACGTAGCTACAATTCTTAACTTTCTTAACATTCCTTCAACAATTTGTAACTTATTGTTGTTGAAATGTGGCAAGTGAAGCCGAATATGATCCTTTTTATGCCCAATTTTCATATGCGTCTTTATAATGTGAGTGAAATCAATAGAGAGCACTATAGAGCTATAGCGCCTATAGTGCCGGGGTCTTTTTGAATCACTTATAATATTTTACTTGGAAGTAATGATCTCTCACAATGAATGATACAAACAGACAATTGTGGATGTGGATGTAGCTATAAATTTGATTTTTTCCAAACGGAACTGTTGTCTACGTCATTTGGAACGTGAAATGCGTTTTTGAAAACGCAAGGATTAATTTTCATTTTTGATTCGAAAAATATTCTCTTTTCTAATCAAATACTCGGATTGTCATCTTTTGTTGTCCTCAAATTAAGACGGTTGCCTCGCAAGAATGTTTCCGTTATTGTCTTTCTTGTTTAACGGGAAGATATGCTTAATAGCACTCTATTATCCTTTGCTTTGTTATACTATCGTTTTTCTTCTAACGTGAAATAATAAAATTAATGCAAAAAGTACGTAATTGAAAATCTTTTAAGATTTTTTCATCTATTGTTTATATGGTGTTTACAACTTTGGAGTAATGTTTGGTTGCCTGTGAGGATGTAATTTATTATTGAGATGATATTCTTTAAAACTATTTTTTTTATTTTTTTTTTATATTAATACTTACAGTTGATAAGTTTCTCATCTTTGGAGACTTGCGAAAAATGCCTATGGAATTTTTTCACTCGGGAGCTGGAAACTTCTTTGCGTTTTTTCTCTTTTTCAGGCGGTGTAGTAGAGGAAGAGGTGGAGACAGCAGCCGCAGCGGACGACCCGGTGGCAGCTGTGGCTGCCGTTGATGAATGCTCATGCTTGGCCGTGCTGCTGCTGTTACTGCTCGCACTGCGTCGAGAAGGACTTATGCTGCGCAGGCTAACCTCAGATGGAACGTTTACCAATTGTCCTAATCTTGTGGAGTTATTATTATGTTTTAGAGATCTGAAGAGAGAGAGATCATAAGAATGCAAATAAAAAGAAAATCGATGATATCATAATATATTGTTTTTTTTTTTTAATTTCATTTCTTATTATTATTTTTATCATTATTATTTTTTTTTTTATTATTTATTAGTTTATCTGCTTTTTAATGCTTTCTTTCTCATTCTAATTCATTTGTATGAGGAATAAATAAAAATGAAAATTTCTTTTTTTTTTAGATAAAATTTGTAACTGAAGTAATATCGCGATAGGTTCAAAGTCGCTTTGAAACGTGTAATCAAACTCATTTCGAATTATTATAACGAGTTTAACCTTTTACAAGTACTCCGTACTTAGAGCTTTTTAATCCTTTTTCATAGTTACTGGCATCGTATTGAAAAATGATGTAATTAACGCCACTTTGTGAGGTATTAGCGCATAAAAAATGTTTTTTTTTTTTTTTTTTTTTTTTTTTTTTAAAATTAAATGATTTCTTTTGTTGATTTCAATTAAGCAAGGAGCCTTCAATTTCAATTGGTACCGTCAACTTGATATTGTCGGTGGGCAGTTCGTTGCGCGCGTGAAACTTTATAATAATTCAGCCTTTGCCACTGCTAATGAATCGCTTCTTGTCAAGCAATTCCGAAGTTCACCCAATCATTTAGATTAGTTTAGAGAATGCCTTAGTCGCACGCATGCACACACACACACACACCCGCGCCCATACATACATACACACATAAAGCAGGAGAGGTTATGATTATTAGCGTATACCGTTGCGAATTTCATTTTAAGTCTTTCAGTTCTCATGATCAGATGATCGTTATTTTATTGTAGGCTTAGTTTTTCCTTTTTTTCTAGTTATTTTTTTTTTGTTATAAATATATATATATATGGTCATTTTAAAACTGATTTCGTTTTAGATAACCCTGCTGTCTTCAATTTTGTCCGCAATTTCGCTTAGAATGAATTGTTACAAGAACTTGATGGCATGCATGGCTTGGTGCAAAATTCTCGCTATTTACATCACCCACCTTTATTACTGTTATGGATTATTTTGGTCAGACACTTCTTCTCTGTTACTTACTGCATTGAACTGAAGCGTTGCAAATTCGTTGAAAATTCACAATCACGATGAGTTTGCGGCAATTCGACCATTGATACGCGTTTTAGTTTTTTGCTGCCTAATAATTTCCGGCCACGTTTATCGGCTAACAAATGGCCGGTACCGGCGATGGAAATTTCTCTCCTTTTTATTGTTGGACCTATAGGTTTTCCTTTGTTCTTTGCATGATCATCATTTCGTAGACGCGCGTCATTCTCATTTTTATTCTCATTCACGTTCTCATTTTCGTCGGCGTTGTTCTCCTCCTCCTCCTCCTTCTCCTCCTCCTCGTCCTCCTCATCCAATTCCATATCGGTTATATAATTATTAAAAATATAATTCTCAAATGATTTAATATCGTTGTCGTTACGCGGTTGGAAAACGCTTTTCGCGCTCTCCACTAAACTTGTTAACGAATCATAGACCATTTTGCCCTTCTTTTCTATTTCCCATAAAACACCTAAGACGAGAGAAAGGATTTGATAGCTGAATCAAACAGCGAGTTATCGGGGGAAAAAAAAAAACGCGTTTTTATTAACGGACAGATAAAATGTGAAAAATAATTTTGACAATTTGAATAAGAAAAAATAAAAGAGAATTTAAAAATTTCGACAAAAAAAACCTAACTTTCGTCTCGTATAGAATGAAAGTGAAAATGAACACAAAAAAAAAAATAAAAATATATGAATAGAACAGTAATAACGGTTTTAGAGGAACTTTAAAACGGCTTGTCATCAACGCAAAACGAGAAACACAAAAATAAAAAAACAATAACGAAAACAAAAACAAAATATATTCTCTTTATAATTTTAATGTTAATGTTCCGTTGCGATGCGAGTTCTAACACGCTTTTTAACACCGTTAGTTATTAACTAAACAATGTTTTAAATCAAATTATTTGTTTTGGTGGCAACGCATATACATACATACATACATATAAATATCACTGATTGTATATATATAATATATATATGTGTGCAATGCGACGACCACAACCCACGCTAAAAACTTATACAAAGATAATAACGATACATCAAATATCATATATTCGTATTTTACAACCGATTTGTCCTACCTTCATGTTATCATCGCGTTACACTTTCGTCACGCTGTAATTAATGAAAATCTCTGATGTAAACCTATATTGCATATATAGAGATGTGGAAAATTGACAAAAAAAATTAATTAAGATCGGATTCAATTATTGAATTCGCTACCATGCAGATTATATGTTGGACAATTCTTTTAATACGCTTTCCCTCCCTATTCAAGGATGCATCGATTGCGTTCTTTCGCATAAAAGATTAAAGCAATTCGTATGTTCCCCAAGCGAAGAATGAGTTACGCAATTAAAAACTGCCTTTTCTTAGATACCTTAGACAGACTTGATTGTTACGTAATACGTAATACGAAATTATATAAAACACCTTATAGAATACCTATTATTTTCAGCTATTGTTTTTGATTTCCCCCTTTAACCCGGACAAAAGGCACACACAGGAAACTGTTACTCATTTCAAAAATGTTACAATATTACTACTCTTCTTCACACGTCTAGACACGCACACACATTTTATCAGGCAGAGACAGAAACATCCGTTTACAACTCGTATTGGCCGAGGCGAACTTGCAAATTCAAATGAACATCTTCAACACATCGCCTCTTTTATTGAAAGTTTTACAGACTCATCTTTCATTCTCCGATTTTAATAATAAATAAATAAATAAATAAAAAATGGGAAAATTGTGAATATAGAAAATCCTTTTGTTTTAATACATTGGCAGTATTGCTTTTGAAAAAGATCTTTTATTTGGCCCCCCATCGTGGACTGCTGGTGGACAAACCTGCCGAGAGTCATTACATTGAAAAATGTAGTGAGTAAAAGTTTCCATTCTTATCAAATATTATCACACAAGCTTACGAAAGAAAATGTTTAATGAAGAATTTTTTTTTCATAAATATATTAAAATTATTTAAAAACCATAATAAACATTAATAATAATGTAGCAAAATATATGATAGGCCATCTCGTTGCCATAATAAAAAAATTGATTGATGACTTATCGATTATTAGCGCTTTTGAAATAATGCTTCTTTCTGTCCCTCGGTCATTGCATGTAAAATAAAAATAATTGATGGCAGCAGAGGGAAAATTATGCGTATAGAAGACAGTAGTTAATACATGCAAATAAAGCACACACACACACACACACACACACACACACACACACACACACATAATTAATTTATCGTTTCGATTTCATCGGGAAATTCGTACATTTTGATAATCAAGTTGAACGATCCAACTCCATCAGTTTGTTAGAAAATTTTACGTCTATCAAAATCTCATATAATCTTAAATTTGAAATACTTAAAGCGAATTATGGCGAAACAATGTCTAAGATAAGGCAAACACCTGCAGACATTTGTTATCAACTTAATAAAGCAAAATATTTGAACAAAATGACAAAAATATTGAAAATTTATTTTTTATAAAATCACAAAAAAAAAAGTAAAAACATTATAGTCATTAAATAGAGCAAAGCCGATCAATAAATTTTTTTTATACGTGCTACGGTTCTTTATTCACTTAGTATGAATAAATGAATAGCAACAATTATGACTTGTTCGCATCTAAAGGCAGATTTTGTTTTGCGTCCCCTTACACGAGAGACGGCTCGAAATGTGCAATGACGACGATTGATGATTTTAATTTGGCAAAGCTAAACTTCTGATTCTATTAATCGTTATAAAGTATTACAAATTAGATTTCGTTAACATACAATCGCTTAATTTTACTAAGAGCGGGAAGGGTGCCCGTAAAATAAACCTACGTATCCGGTATAATTAATTTTGATGTCAAATTACTGTTGTGATCCAATTACCGTCATAACAACATATTAGCAAATTGATATTTTTGTCATATATAACTTATGATTTATTTTTCATCAGGACCCTTATACGAATGGGGAATATGGAAAAGAGACCGACATGATCCATAGTATAATTGAATTTTTATATTAAACTAATTTATGTTATGTTACAAATTAGATCATTTTTCCTTATGATGGCTTACCTCCTTTCGGAGGAACGATTTTTTTATAGTATGTGATTCATGACGTCACACCATCCGATATAAATGTTTCCCACGAATTTAACATGTTGCCGGAATGACGAAAAAACAATTAAGAATTGCGAATTTTTATGCTTATAAAAATGATTCGATCAAACCGATTTTGAATAGAATTCGCCCCCGGGTCAAAACATCTTAATGAAATGGAATGTTGTCAAAATATCCCAAAAATTTGTCCAGTAGCGTGAATAAAAAAAAAAATAGAAAAAAGGCATTAACAGATATCAGGCGGGCAGACATGTGTAAATCGATTCGAATAGCAATTCTGGATCGATCGGTGTAACCACGTTAAATTCTTCCGGATGTTACATATATCCAAACAAACTTATTCGTATGAGTAGCCGAGCAAGTATAATTCACGATTACCATGTCTGTGTTTGTGGATTCAAATCTCAATTCGGTAGAGTTTATCTTGGTCGTAATTATAGTGAGGCGTAACGCTTATCTATTAGACACCCATTCACTAAGCTGCGATCACCATCCCATACCGTTTTTCTTCCTCTTCCTTCACTTTTTCCACACCATTATCATGTTACATGAATAGGAGCCATCCCCTGAGTGATTGGTCATATAATACACTATACTAAAAAAAAAAAAATACACATACACTCAAGCAAACTTGATACATCAACTATCTCATATAGAGGGTGGAGTACAAAAAGCGAAAGTTATTTATATATAAGGTGTATGCATATAGGCAATAACGGTTAATAGTATTAATATTACTAATATAAAACAATTTCGTATGCACATCAAAGTGTGAACGGAATATAATAATTTCAACAATTCGCTTACAAGATATGAAAATACGTATCAGAAACGTTAATAAAAAAATATACATGCGTATTCTCGGATAGCGTGTGTTCTCTTCCCGCCTGTCTGTTGTTACAATTATGCCGGAATAATTGATGCATGATATATAGTTTCTAAATGGCATATGAGCCACGTTTTTATAGCCTACACTACTTTAAATGTATAGATGTATGTAAGAAAATGGCATAAACTAGATCAATCTATTAATATACCGATCGATTTCTTTAAACCTGTCTTTCGGTCTATTTGTCTTATAGTTATCGATTAATTTTTCTGATGTATTTTGATGAAATTTGGACGGAGATTTTTTTCTTGAGCCCTCTTATAAACACAACTGTTTCTACGAAAAGTGAATTTTTATATAAAGCAAAAAGATCTAACTTTAATAGACTCGGGGGGGGGTGGTGGTGGTGGTGAATGGGACCGTAGTAATCATATTACACAAAAAATTATCTGCGATATATATTTCGATCATATTGATCAATATTTTAAACTCTTCGTCTTGCAAGACTTTTCGCAGACTTAATAGTTCACTTTGTAGTTACTCTACAAAATTTGCATCATCTACGCATGTTTTTGAATCCTGCCCTATTTGTCTTATATTAGTTTGTGTTTTCGGGGCGCGCACATGAAAAATATGCGTTCATTTAGAAAGAAGATCTAATTTTTGTGTTATTTATAATTAAAATAAGAATTGTATTAAATGTAATGTGATGTAGGGTATTTTATGTGCGACCTTGCCTGACTATAATGTCCTGACTTGTTTTTATATTTTAAGTCATTCATTTTTAATTTCCTTTAAGAGTTTTATAAGTTAAGTGTACAAAATGACCTTAAACGCAATGTTTTCATTTTCCCATCGATTTCTGCCCCTTTTTTATAAGCAATCTGTAGAAAAATACATACATATATACATACTTAAGATAATACGTTTGCCATGTAAGAAGTGCATATTTTTAGCGTTTTTTTTTTTTTTTTTTTTTTTTTTTTATACCGACCATCGGGATGAGTACATTAAAACTTAAAGTAGTAAAAAAAATTAAATTCGGTCGGGACCGATGTTTTTATACTCATCTCCGTTTACCCCGAAAAAAGACGGAAAAAAAAAAAGTAAAAGAAGAAAATTCTCATGCTCTATAATATGCAGCGAGCGCAGTTGATTGCTTCTACCTTCAAAATAGAAGTCTTTATTGTAGTGGTATAGGGGCGTTACAGGCGTGCCCTTTGAAAAGGTTATGTTAATTTCAAATTCTTTTGCAAATTTTTGCGGCGAAGTTACGCAAACAGACAGACAGATAGATGGACAGACAAGCAGATGTCCGTCGTTTAGGAGCATTTAAGGATTGTAACTGGCCAACTTTATACTTTATGGGGTTGTTGAAGCTTTTTTCTGCATATTATAAAGATACTGGAAAAAATAATTACATGCTGATACACTATAATGTTGAGTAGGCATGAAATAAATATTTCTTGTCCTGACATGTTGTGGCTCAAGAGGGCAGTCAAAAATGCATTGAATTAGACATTTTTTACGATAGCCCTTTATATAATGCTGCCTACAAAAAATTCTTAACATAAACAAGTAAAAACATTATAGTCGGGCAACGTCGGCTATTACCTGCGCTACATCACTTCGCCTAGTATAGTTATCCGCTTGTTTCAGTAATAAGAGATCAAAATGTACACATTATTTTCATGACAGCCCACATAGGCGATAGCGCCTAACATATTAGGGTCCAAAAAAAAAAAAAAATGAATTTCTCTGATCAAAAACTCTTTTCCGTTAATTTTTCTTTTTTGCCGAGAGGCTATTGTGATATAATTTTCATTATAAATTACGGTATATTAAAGTGTGAGTCTATTTTAAGCCTTTCTGGGTGTTGCATAAGCTCGCACTAAGGTAATACAACCTATACCGTAAGGTTTTGAGTTATTTTGTACGGAAGACTTTTTTTATGCGATCCTAACTCACCGCATAAAAAAAAAAAAAAAAAAAAAAAAAAAACTTTCTAATTGTATTTCGAAAACTATTTTTTATAGCTACGCGTGCAGTTTTGAGCGATTTTTTTATGCGTTCTCTTTTATGCGAGCCGTATCCACCGCACAAAAACAGGTTTGAGTATATATTAACAGTTTGCTAAAAATGCACCGAAATTATATGATAAGTTTGCAAAAACAATTACAAAGTTGTACAATTTTCAATAAGTTTTCTATCTTTTAAGTCATTTTAATATATTTGTTGATTTAGATGATTGATGGGGATCTTTGGGAATTAGGTTTGCTCACTTGTTTATATTTTCCTTGATTTTATTTCTATGTTATATTGACGTTGTTGGTTATTTATCTGATGATGAAGACGATGATGAGTCACTGTCTATGAAATATTGCTTAATAGATGCGTAGAATGTATGAATTGTATCGAAAAAAGCAAAAAAAAAACAAAAAAAAATTTCAAACACTTTTTCTAATAACTTTTGTTGCAATATGTTACAAAGAAAACAGATTATAGCAATAAATTGAAATCTCTTGCTAGCTATAAGGCATTAGAAGATATTGCACTTTTCGTTTGAACATAAGTCAATATCATTTTATCCTTTGCTTCCTTTACCTCTTTCTCGTACTCTTTCTGTTTTTTTTTTTTTTTTTCTCTTTCTATGCACTTACCTTGCACTTGAGTAATCACCAGCACCACTTGCTGATGCTGGTGAGTTGGTTATCACACCTTCAATAGGCGTTGATAACTGCTGTTGAAATAATCTCTTATTACGATGCTGATGCGATTGCTGCGGTTTATGCACTGGCTGTATACGCAAATCCTTTTCAAAAGCACTCAAGCACAAGACACTTTGCGTACCAGCATGATTATGCAGCGAAGTAATGGGCGTCGTTGTGGCAACGATTGTTGAATTTGGAAAATTCTGCTCAATTGTACTAACACTGCTGGTAGATCTAAATCAATGAAAGAGAAGAGCAACACAAAATTAACAACTTATTAATAACCGTTTTTTATTATTATTATTATTATTATTCTTATTATTATTTTTTATTATGCATAGAGAAGAGAATTTTCTCTTCAATATTTTGTAAATTTAATCATTGGAAAATAAATGATAAATATTAAATATATATATATATTTTTTCTTAATTTTCACTAGATTAAGGTCGTCGCATGGTTATGGATATATGGGTGAATGAATTTTATATTTTTGATGAGAATTAATCGCATTCATTAATCAAGGTACGCTTCGTTCGTTTATTTAGAAAACCAATCATATCTTTATTATATTATGTGCATTATTAGGTTTCCTCGTAGACTTTCGATGAGGTCGACAGAACTTAATCTAATCTTTCATTTAGTTTCGTGGTAGAATAGAAAAGATTATACCCCTTTCCGATGTAAATGCGTTCATTGTTGGTCCAAACTACATACGTCTGTGTATTAAATTTCATCAAAATATCTCGAAAGAGTCGATCTCTTGTGTGAATAAAACAATGCATGAACAGACGTCAGATACGCTTAAATTTAGATTTAGAAAATCATTATGAATCGGATAATATAATAACAGGTGGATCTATGTTGAGATTATCTGGACGTGACACATATCTGCACAAATTTAATATACGTAGTACACAGACAAGCAGATACGTTTAAATTGATTTAGAAAATGATTCTGAATCGATCGGTACAATAAGAGCTGAGTCTACCTTAAGACTATCTGAATATTATAAACATTGTATCGCAAGTGATGTCGGGAATAAATCTTCTTTAATAGTTTGCAATATTCATAGATCGTAAACGACTTTCCATACTTATGTCCTCAAATACATCAAATAAAAGCCGATGTTGACTAATGAAGATGGCTACGAAAAGTCAAAATCTCATATAGATCAAGAATAATTATTTTGTGAACTTATCTACCCGCTACGGAATTGCAAAATGACATAATTAGCATATACATGCACTCCGCTCGTGAATAAAAAAAGCTAATCGCAAAACTTGTGAAGTACAATTTTTACAAAACATTCCAGAATATCGCTGAAATATGTGGAAACGTGTGAATAACTCTACATGTATATGAAGCGCTTTAGTATTTAATATGAAAACCAGAATTTGCAAAATTTGATAGCCAAAGAAGTGCTGACTTTGGAAAACATATTTTTATATATGAGATATAACATTATGACAGTTAGTCATAATCTTTGTAAAATAGATGTATGCGCATTAGACACGCCTTTAAATAAAAATTTCAGATTTTTTCCAGAGAACGTAATAGTCTAGTTCACGTGTGTACTTTCCGCTGGAATGTAAATGAGAATAAGTCATAAATTGCAGTAACTACGTCCAATGAACAGACGCCATTCATTTAAACACTGCTTCCTAATAAAATTTAATTTAACAGTGTTGCAATTCAGATTCGGCATTCAGTCAACTCTTATCGGCTTTGTTTCTCTATTTGTATCTACTTTCGTTAATACATGACATGTACTACTTCATCTTACTCTTGGCGTCATTTTCAGACGCTGCTGCTCTTCAGAACAAAGCTAACAGCTATTTACCCCAATGTTAGATAAAACTTTGTGTGTCTGAGTCAAGCGTTTGTATTGGACTGATTTAAATTTTTTTCAGATTAGTTCTCAAATTCTTTGACGATCTTCTAATTCTCAATAATGTTCAATTGTTTATATGTAGACAAGAGGAATAATAATTGATAGATCCTTTGCTTGATGCTCTCAGAATTCTCTGTTGCTTGCAAAACGAATATAACTGAATGTAGAAGTTTAAGTATTTGCAGATTAAATCTTTGATCTTAACAATCACTTAACCGTTATTGCGGTTATTTGCGGTTGCTTGTCGTGGCAGTTGAAGTTACGTAGCCCATCAATTTCGCATACGTTGCAAAAGTGCTTGCATTTTAATATTTGTGTGATGTGCATAATCAAACAGTTCTGTTAGTTTTTTTATTTTTATTTTTTTTTTTTTTATTTTAATATAATAAGCTCCCGGATGTATAAAAATATCTTTTGTATGCATGTTTGCTTTTAGAACATTTTAAACTCCTTCATAGAAATGTTACCTAAAGTAGTGTAATAGTCTTACATAGTTTTTCCATTAAATTAAACAGAGAAGACGTTAGACGCATCAGACCATATCTTTAACTTTGCACTAATACATAGATATTAAGTATTTGCATGTATTTTGATCATTTTTTTATTTAAAAAAAAAAAAAAAAGAAATCATTTATTGAGAAAAATTGATACAACATATATTAATTAAAAGATTTTCCATCATTTTCTACAACTTTTTCTTATCCTCTTGGCAGGTTGGCGATATCGTGTCGAGAAAACGATATTTATTTGGTAGCGATTGAATCATCGATCCATTTTTGCGCTTTTTCATCATTTCGAAATTGTGTGCCAGCCAAGCCATGTTACATCGATCTAAGCAAGTGATAATCAGAGAGCGCCATAGCGAGGAGAGCGGAAAAACTGCTTATTCGCGCTACAACAGTGTATCCTTTACAACTGTCATAAGGTGTGTGCGAGCGATGCAAGAGCATGATTATGCGTATGTTAGCCCCTATTGCAGATCTCTTTTGCATCGTTCAATTTGTTCATTTGACAATCGGTAGGCATCTGCAATAACAGTTTCATTCGCTTTTCGCAGCTCATAATACATTACTATACCTTGTTGCCATTCCGCCAGATGCATTGCAAAGCTTTATGGGCATGAATATTCCGCTTCGGTGTCGATGTGGATGAACCGATCATTTTTTGCGCTTGAGATTGGCGTAATAGAGCCACTATTCGTTTCCAGTCTCTTTTTGCCCAGCAAGCTGTTGAAATGGTTCGTAATCGTATTTTCAGTCAATTCGTATGGCAGTCAGTTTCTCTAATTTTGGATTTTTCCCATCATATGTAAATCTCTGGAGACAATTCATTCGTCATCTGCTAAGCTATACGAAAGTGTTTCGAGAGTTTGAGCACAGCTTTGACGATGACGCAGCGTCACCTTGGACTTCTAAAAGTGTTTGATGGAATTGTTCAAATCTGACAGCAGATTCGAACAACAAAAGTAATGAATGTTGAAAATGCAATTTTGAACGTTTCATATAGTTGGTGTCTGCATGCACTTGAATAATTCAATAATACGAAATGGAATTCAATTACTTTATATAGAGAACACGATCGAAATTAACGAATTACGGAATCATTTTATATGTTTTGCATTACTTTAACTTTTTCATTAATAGATAACGCTGATCAAAATACATGCAATCACATATTACAAATGTGAATATATTACATGCTATTATTCAAGCACTCATACAAATAATCGCATGCGTTTACATTTATTGATATAATTAGTTATTGTTTTCTTTTTCCTATTTTGTATAAAGAAGAACGATATACGAAGAAATGCTTCTCTGTCAAGAATTTGCAAGTGTGATAACAAAAAAACAAGTAAAAATTCGGAATGTCCCACCTGGACGTGAAAGGTAAGTGCCATAATCTAAATTTTAAATGCGCAGACCTACTTCGATTTACCTAAATAGTTCAACATTTTGATGAATAGTAATAATAGTCATCCAGCTCTATCTGCTCTACCTCTATCAAATGATGTAGATGTGTTAAGCATATCATTGCAAAATCCTGAGATCTTTCCAGTTATTCGAAACCTAACAGTTCAAAACGAAAGCGGAACAGGGAACCATATACAAGCGTTCCTGTATCATGGCCTCAATTCATTTACGTTAAATTAAGGATAACAGATATTTTCTGAACGACAACAAATACCAACAGCAAAAAGCAAATTTTTATCGTTAATCTTTCCTTTAATCTAATTATGTGAACGTAATTGTCGGTGGTGATGGTGTAAACCGTTGCACAAGAACATTTATTTAGATACTGTATGAGAACACATACGCTTTGATAACATTTCCCTTAGTTCAATTTAAATATATATCATTAATTACGCCCCTTATATCGCAAATGATAACATACAGCTTGATGGGGATATGTACAACAGCCAGATGGAATTGTGGATAGTTCCAATTTTTATTTTAACAATAGACTCCGCATCTATTCTATTTGATATCTGCTCACAAATCTTCGAAATGTTCGAGAAATTGCAATGAAATTTGCTATGATTGGATTAGATCACCTTTCCAAGCGCTCTCCCCAAAAAATGCTTAAAAAACATCATATAAAAAATGGTTCCATTTTAAATGGTAAACAATAGCATTTCACTATACTAAATAATTGAGGAAAATTGAAATGAGCTGAGATCATTTTGTGACGAGCTCTCAAATATAAGAATTTTTATGGCATTTTCATGGTAAAATAAGTCTAGTTTTTAGCATCTTGTGACAAAAATAGATGAAGAATATTATTGTTCTTTGGCAAGAAGGTTAGGTTTTTTGTTTTATGAAAAAAAAAAGCAGAGAAAAAAATGCTTACGAGTTTTGAAATACGTTCTCGTCAATACAACACAAACTACATCTGGGATCTGGAAGTCTAAGCGTGCGCTGAGCGTTGATACGAATCGCGCTGCAGTTCTTATGTTTTATTTCATTATTAGCAGTTTTTACCCAATGCACTGCTTGTTTAAAACAACTGTTATTTGGGATACTTTCTTGTTCTTGTTATTCTATTTTTAGCTTTCCTTTAACGGAAAAAATTTATAGAATGAACAATTCGATGATTTCAGTAGATAGGGCTGAAATTTTATTAAAGGGTAAGGGAAAAATTTTTCTTTCCAAAGTTCCTACGTTAGACTTGGAATGAAGCTAAACTTAGTCGAGGACTCATCCCTAGTTATCAAAGAATCGCATACAAAATTTTTGCTTGATTTATAGTTATATAAGAGCATAAAAAATCGTACTTTCCAATATGTCCTATACACGATATAAGTCGAATAGAAATATATTTATTTATTCGACTTAATCCGAATAAAATTCTTCTCTTGCAACGTATTAGCAGCTTTTTATGAGTGACCCATTCGTTCAAAACACATATCATACGATGTGCGGGGCACTTCTTATACTCATCACCATAGAATAAAGATATGTTAATTTTGTCAAAACGTTCGCAGCATCTAGTAGGAAACTTGTGAGACCCCTATAAACTATATGTATGTTATTGATTAACATCAAATTCTGAATCGACCTAAGCCTGTGGTAAGCATCATCTCGGCCGCAAAAACAGGAATATTGCCTTCAAATTTAGCAAAAGCTTTGGACACACCTGCAGTGCAACATAAACTGAGAACAGAAGGTTTTTTTGTTTTTTTTGTTTTATTAATCTGTTTAGAGTTTTTAATTGATATCCTTAACCAGAAGTTAAATTCACTGTTTGCACCACCGACATATATTTTATCAATTCTTGATTAGATTAAAGTGACAAATTTTTTCATCCAATGTAATCGATTTTCTTATTTCATTTCATTAAACGTTAATACCTAGCTGGAAGAAATCTCAAAAGCTAAATTCTGGCAACATTTAGAATATAACTGAATGTCTCAAAATTGATTTACTTTTAATTAAACTTTATATTTAACTAACTTTCGGTCTAATTTTTACTGAAAAGGGCTACCAGTCATATTACTTTTAAAAATTTAAATAAATCCTGCTTAATTATTATTATTTGCTTTATTTATTTTTTTGTTGTTTCACTAACAAGGTTTGATCCGTTCATATATTCTTGCAAATGTTTTACTTTCACTGCGAATTCAAGCAGAATATCATTTATTCAAATATGTTTGGATGCAGTCTCTGTCCGTTTCTAAGTTGATATTTATCAACCACCGTGCAAAACAAAAACTACGGTATGGTTTTGTGGACAATTTTTATTTTTTCTATATTAGATATGCTAATCATTTTTCGTTATGCTCTTAAGGTGAAGCTAATTAATTGAGTCACTTTAGATGTAACAAATTTTTGTGTTTGTGAACACAAATACATATATGTAACTTTCAATGGTCCTTTAGAAATAATCCATACTTAGAACTTAAAGAAATACAGTTATATTATATTAATATATATTTCTTCCTGGTTATGGACAATTTCATCTATAAATTTATTGTTTTTTGCGGAAATGTTGAAACACATCAAAATCTGTAAAAGGAGGATTTATTTTAAAGAATTGTAATATTATTGTTAATTGTATATATGTATATGTATATTTACGTCTCATTTTCCAAACTTAGAGCTCCAAACGTCGAATTAGTTTTATGACAGATATAAATTCTATGATAGTCATTATTTATACTATTTGCGAGCCAATGTTATTTTGAATATATTTTCTAAAAATCTCTTCTAACAGAGTAGTTAATTATTCGTTGAGTGACTGACTCCCCTTTTGTATCATTTTCTCAAATTACCTTTTAAAATATCAAAAAAAATTTAAAACCAGACCGATTTTGAATATATATTCATATTCATATTTTGTCAACAACTTAACTTAGTTAAAAATGTGAAAAAATGATCGTGTGTACGCTCGTTTTCATAAAACACAAAAGATTATCGAGATTAATTCATAAAATTTACGCTTAACGATTAATGGCAAATAGTTTGATAAGTAATTGATCGTTTAATGGCGAATAGGAACCGCTTTAAGAATATTATTTACCTAGCTTTGATTAGAACTTTTCGTTGGCAGTGCAATGAATTTCTACTAAAAGGTAATGGAATCGCTGCCGCTGCTTCTGTGCTGCCAGTAAAAGAAGAATCTGTGACAGAATTGGTGGATTCTGCATAAAACTTTTGAGTAACACACATTACGGTGCCAATGCCACCATACATATTGTTGGTGTAGACGTTTTGTTTTCTTGGTTTTCACAATTCTTTTCTTTTTTTTTTTTTTTCTTTTTTTATTGTGATAATCGACACGGTAGACTGCTTGCAGGCAATTTTTATATACGAAATAAACTTATTTTAAATAAACTCGTGGCATTTGCGATTAAACAAACGCTTTTTATATACTTTTGAAGACAGCTGGTTGTATTCATTTTCTGCATAATTCTTTCATAAATTTTACTCGAAAAAAATAAACTTGTTAAAAAAATAAACTGAGAAAATATAAAAATTAATAAAATCTATATTTAACAAATATGAACTAGTTTTTATTCTCTTTTTTTTTTGTTTTGAAGAGAAAGATGGATTTTTAAAAAGTTTCTTTTTTCTCAATTCCAAATTGTTGTTGTTTTGTCTACTGGTTTTCTTTGATTGATTTTTTTCGTTACCACAAGAAAATATTAAGGAAAACAAACGCACAAAGAAAGACTAACAAAAAAAAAATATGACTCTGAAGCATGAAGGAGTATATTCACTCTCACTCGTTATGACCAAATTTTTTTAATTTGCTGAGAGACTTCTCTAAGCACTTGGCAGCATTGTGTGGTATTGTGCTGGCATTGTTATTGCAAAATTTTGTTTGCTCTGAGAGAGGAAGGTAAAAGTTGTGTATCGTCTTTTTCCCGTATAGGATATTGAATAGGAATAATCTAACACTTTAATACCAGCTGTTTATATTCTGTAGTGCGTTTTTCGTAGTAGTATTTGATACAACCTTGCGTAAGAATTCAGCTGAGCAGCTGAGTTGTGTTTTGCGCTATTAAAGAAAAGCTGTCTTTTGTTTGAAACTATAAAAATTGAACTATTCAACTGTCGTAGGAAGTAAACACTTTTTAAATTTTTAAATGGAAATATCTCTATTTTTTAAAGCCGATTTATGAGCACCCATTAGGGGGCTAACGAAATAGTCATTGCTCTTGGGAGATATGTATTGTGCAGAGTAACAATATTTTACATGTAATAAGAAATTTGCGATATGAAAATTGACCGCTTAGAATTGAAATAGACAATCTTTTACTTTCGAATCGATTATATACATATATAAGTTGAGGACATTTTGCAAATGTTTGTAGTGGTAGAAAATAGGTTTGTATATGTATATGTATATATGTAATCACCTCGTTCACATTCGATTATATGTTTTTCCGTTGGTGTACTGGAATCATAAGTACGAGCGCAAAACTTTATAGGGGACATCAGAACATCTAAATTCTCTCTATCTAGTATTAGATAAATCATACAATAAAACTTAGCAAAGTAGTTATAAAGTAGTAAGACGTAGAGTTGTTAATGTAGGAATCGTCACAGTGAATAAATTATCTATTGTTCACATAAGTTGTACCATTCTAAATATTTTAATCATCATGTGTGTTACTGTCGTATGTTAAAATAATGTTACTTGAGGTTCGCGTTTCAAATATATGAATAGTGCATTTGTAATGCAGTCATGTGGTCAGTTGATATTTGTTTTTTGATAAAATGTATTTTTTAAAAAGAAAAACATTGATACATATTCCGAAGTTTCTCCCGAAAATTTTAATAACTTTTTTTCCCTTTCCTTTGTATTTGTAATACATTTTTTTGTGTAGCTACAGTTGCGTTTAATATATTTGTTTATTCATTTATGATATGAAACAAATTCGTTGACAAGTGGTGCAGCAGTTTAGTAAAAGGCTGTTGTGAACGAAAATCATCCCTTGTCCCTTCTACCAACCTTGTTCTCTGTCGATTACACATAACTCCCTATTATAAATATTATTTTGTGTTGTAGGTATAACCCATGGGATGGAGTACCTTAAACCACACTTAACATTTTTTTGTTTAATTTCTTCAATGGGAATTACTTCCAATTATATGCTTTTATAATACAAGCGTCTGAACGTTGCTGACGTTAACTAAAGACTAACCAACAAAAAGTGCATTATTTTAGAGGAACTTAACTGTAATTCTCATATATCATTGTTGCACTAGCATTACACTTATCAGTTCTTTATTACTATTATATATATTTATATATATATACGAAGATTGACCGTTTTGAATTGAAAAGTTACTCTGAGGTCGATTATATATATAAAGATGTAGGAAATTTCTCAAATGTTTGTGACGAAGGGAAATACGCTTATATAAAGGGTAATTACTTTACGCACATTCGTTTGTTAGCTGTGGCATCATAAGGATTAGTCCAAAACTTTTGCCGAAGACATTTATATTCACAGATTTTTATATGCACATTACCAAAGGCCCGAAGCATAAATTGCATTCACAATGTACAAAATCATGTATTAACTTAATTCTAACAGTGTTCTTATCGTTAGTTACTAAGCCTGATTGTATCTTTGTTGCAAACCTGAAATGTCGTACATATATTCTTAGCAACAACGCCCATAATAAGTAAAAACTACTACATACGAGTATAATGCATAATATTACAGATAGAATTTATAACGTTTATGATATTGATCGACGGCATGGTACAAACACTTTCGATTGCAAAGCTATATCTAAGATAAGCGTAATATTCGTTTCGAATGACTACTGTAATGTTTTATAATTTTTATATAGCTCGGGGATAATGGGTATCAAAGATTCGGCCAAAGGCAGATATAACTTTCCTATATGTTCTTCTTCCTTCGCTACGGTGCGCATTTTTTAATTTTTTGCTTAACCGAACAATAATCCAATTACGCTAGATACGGGAAAAACATTTTTTTGTTTTTTTTTGTTGTAAAACTGTTGCTTTTCGCCGTCGAAGCACATATTTGCATTTACATAAAAACAAAAAAAATTTTTTTTTTTTTATGTCATCGACTTTTAATTAAGGTTGTTGTGAGAATTTTGCATACATCCGAACTTAATACCATTTAAAATATCTTCAACTGTTGCGATTTTACAAATTTTGTTATCCAATGTTCACCTTTTTGCGTTTTAACAGTTATTAATAAACATCAAAAATTTACCTGTTCATTAATTCGTACATATCAATTAATATAAATTCATGAGACGGATTTAATACAATTTTCATACCTGGAAAGAGAAAAACAATTTTGTTTATGAAATCTCTCTTAAACTGAGACTTTTATAAAAAACAAAAAGGAAAAAAAAAAAATATTATGAAAATACGTTCAAAGAGTTTCCAAAATCGTTAGGCCATACGACAAAAAACAAAAAAAGTAAAAAAGAAAGAAAATTTAAAACAGCATCGATCGAACACACACTGTTTACTTCTATTATTGTACCCATCACTCTAAGAGGGGGGGCCCCCCGCCATACTCGTTTTGTTTTTTCCATAAGGTACGTAACACTCAAACGGTAGTTTCAGAGACCCTACAAAGTATATATATTCTTGATCAGAGTGAAATTCTGATTTGATTGTCTGACCCGTCTGTCCGTTGATGTGTATCCGTCTGTGTGTGTGTTGTCAGCACTCTCCTGGTCGCAAAAAAGAAAAGATATCGATTAAAGTTTTCACCATTATCTCATGTGGTAATCAAATATTGAGCCTTTCATGCATTTAACTCAATTGATGTCTTCTATTCTCACAATAAAAGTTTTTGTCGTATAGGCATGTGGGCGTTGTAGGCGGGTTCTTTGAATAGTTTAGATGAATTGCAAGTTCTTTTCCAAGTTTGTAGGCGATATCTTCACTTTCGCTAAGGTGAGAATATTTACCACGAATACTACAATGTAACGCAAACAGAGAGATGGAGAGACGAACAGGCGGACATATTTATGTGCATTCAAGATTTGAAACTGGCCAAGAATTTGTACACTTTATGGGGTTTTTGAAGCTGCTTTCTGCGACTTATACAAGTATTAATGATTTTTGATGCACAGATATTATTGGATAGGCGTGGTCAATTTTTTACATTTTTTTACACACCATCGTCCATAGAATATATATTCAAATTTTCGTACATTTATTTATTATAGCTTGTGATCAATGAGCAAGAAACTAATTTCTCATTGCCTTTGAAAAACAGAGGTGTACTCAGTTTTCGTGATGCAGTCGGCATGTTCTTCAATCGATTTTGGCCATTTTCTTCCAATGTTTCTGCCAAATTTGAAGTCAATAGCTTTATTTCTGCGCCCAGGAGAATGTTTACAATAGATATTGTGCGGACAGACAGACGGACATGCTTAAATCGATCTAGAATTTGATGATGATCAAGAATATGTAATATACACTTTGATGTTGCCTTCTGGGCGTTGCAAACGTTTTGACAACATGAATATAACTTTCATGCGTCAACGAGAGGTATCGTCTAATCGATTTTAGTTTTTAAGGACAATTATAGCAGATGCATGTTGAGCCTTGAATTTTGTGCGTTTGTTTGTGGTTCAGAACGCAAACACTAAAAAGTCCAAGGCACTTTCGCTCGCCACTTATGAATTCAGCTTTATATCGTTGAAAAAATTGCGCAGAAAGCGAAACAAATGATTGTCAGATAAGGAAAATTGTGTCTTGTACGATGGATGCTTAAAAATTGCTCATCCATACTATCAAAATTGTGTGTTGTCTAGCGATGCGAGCGACGGGAGACGACATTTAGCTTCATTAAGCAATTCGAAGCGTTTTATCTATCTTGAGCGCTGACATTAAATGGTGAGCGCAGTTAAAGATATGGTCATCTGGCCACGACGCACAATTGTTTCCCCCAGTCGCACTAAATAAAAGGCATTACGTTACTATTTATTGAGAAAAACGAGCACTTAATATCCCCTTTACGAGTTTGCTAGTGATGTGATGCGATTATTAGATAAGAAGATTCAAAAAATATCTATGTATACTGAGATATTATTTAAATATTATTTAATTTTTGAGTTATGAAAGTTTTCTATTTTTTTATTTTACTAAAATTTTATTAGTATTTAGTGCTTTACATAATAAAACAATAATTATATAATTGCCGCCTGGTAAGCTATTATTGGTGTAAATTGCGTTATGTACAGTGTACTTCAGCACAATATATTAAATAATATTATAATGATTTCAAAGTTCAATTAGAAGCCAGTTTTGAAATATATATAAAATTAAATCAGTTAAAAAGAAAAAAGAAGCGTTTTACACACATTTACTATATTGGTTTACATCTTGTACTCGTATCGTCTCCCACATAGTTCTTAATGCATAAATTATTCGATAATACGCACTTAATCAATTTTAGTTTAAATTAATAAAAAAAAAAAAAAAAAAACAAAAAAAATACAAAATAAAATAAAAAAAATTGATTTGCTTTTCTTTTTTAAAAATTCGTTGTGAAGCATCTTTTTTAAACTTTCGAAACATAACAAATAATATGAGAAATCGAGAGAACATATGATAACTGTTCATCACCGTGTTCGTAGTGTACTAAGGCTAAATAACATTAATATAATAATGGAAAGCAATCAAATTTTATATATAACATCGCAAATACAAAGAGAATGCAAGAAGAGAGAGAAAGAGAGAGAGAGAGAGAGAGATAGATAGAGAGGAGCGTAAGATAAAGATAAAGATCGCACGCGTTTAAATAAATATACAAACAAACTACTACTCATCCCATCTTATAAAAGTTATTAGTTATATTTACGATCCACAATCGGTTTCGCTCAAATGATAAGTGCCCCAGAGTAGCCGATCAGAGAGGCTGAGAAAGAATAGAGAAGCGAGAAGCGAGAAGAGAGCAATAATTGATAATTGAATATCAGTGTATCAGAATTTATTTCATAGTCAAATTGTTTTGATCACGTTGTAATCTCTATTTAAGAGATAACGGTTCACTAAATTGTTGATATCGTCTGCAACAGATTTTAGATTTATAATGCGATAAAGTGCCGATTCAATTTCAATTGCTCGAAATGCTAGCAGCTGAACTGGAAAAGGATCATAGTTTCGTCAATCGAGATGACAGAATTACGTCATGCAATGCCGTCCATTCATTTGTTTATAGCAAAGTGTGTTTTTTCCTTAAGTAAAGTGTATACAATATTCGTCGTAACACGTATACAATGTTTCGTTATACATGTGCATGCATGCATGCATGCATACACAAGCACACATAATAGATTTGCTCATTATTCTCGTATAATATATATATATATATTGTAGTGTAAAGGGGGCGAAAGTGCAAAAATTGTCGTTATCACCCCGATGGGATCATAATATGTAATTTGTTATAAATTAATAAAAATGTTTTACTAATATTTGCTTGTCTTGCAAAATAATTGAATAATAATTGCAGTTCGAGAGAGGAACCGGTACAAAATATACTTAAATTCGCTAAAAGCTATATATATGTATATATATTTAACATTTTTTTTTTTCTTTTTTTTTTTGTAGCGGGAAAATTCGAAGCTTTTTCTTTCCTCTCTCTCTCTATTCGAAACCAAATAGATTTTTTTTTTTTTTTTTTTTTTGATAAAGTCACCGATCATTAATTTTTGCAAACGTCTGCCCTTTTGATCAATCTCTGAGCTGAATTTCGCTTTAAGTGAATGAAGGCAATAGTCAAAGGAATTTTTACACGCAGTTTTCAATTCGTGGATCCTATGGAATACTTGGGCTGGTTGTTGGCGCAAGTTAAAATGACTCGAAACCAGGGTTTGTTTGGTTTGCGTCCGTTTTTTTTCTTATATATATCCAAAGCGCAAATAACAACGAATCTAATTGCCAAAGGGATTTCACGTGTCGTTACACAACATACTGGTACAGTAATTGCCCTATATTGTCAAGTTTCAGTTAATTGGACCAGAAATTTGCATAACCCAAAAGTATAAAACTATGCTGGTTTCTCTAGAACATTCCTTGTATGCTGCATAAAGGAGGAACAAGGACAAAGTAAGTATCATCTCTCTCTACCCATTCACTTGAATATAGTTCTAAAAACTTGATGAAAATTGAATCGGAAGTATTGCTCTCTCCGTTCGGGTTTACTTAGATAAACTGTAGAAAGACTTTCTTTGCGGACGAGAACTTTGTAAAGCTAGTATTGTCTGACCGGTCCAGGGTGACCATACCGCCAAGACCGGGTTGGACCGGGCAAACTTTTGAACCCGAGTAAATGGTACACCGATGATTCAAAATTGGAAAATGGCAAAACTGAGCGCTGGAGTTTGTGGGTCGCGTTTACAGAAGGCCATACCAATAGGACATATTCCAAGCAGAAGTCACCGCAAACACCACAGGTGCATCTGAGTGCTTAAGAAGGTAGTGCAGGTGAGAGTGGCGCTGCATATAGTCCGATAGCCAAGCCGCCTTAAAGACCCTAAGCGAGCGAATGACAACATTCAGGCTGGTGTTGGAGTGGCTTCAAACACTGAATGAGCTACGCAGACTTTCGGAAATTCGGGTGTTGAGGGCCACGAACGGGCAGACTGCCTAGCTAATCGGGGAGACCGAGGGGCCTTGGTAGGTTCTGAACCAAGCAGCCACGTTAACAGGCTCGTATCGTAATGGGCATAGAATACGGCGGATTGCCGTTGGAAGTAATGTGCAGGACAATGGCAGGCAAAAAGATTCATAAAATCTTCTGGCGGGGTACACAAGCTACCGGAACTAAGAAGTCACCGGCTTCAACCAAGGTCATAGTTCCTTTAGGTATCATCTGAAAAACATGGATATGTTTGATACCGATTCATGCAGATTCTGCCAAGGGACGAGTGGAACATCTTATCATATTTTAAGGTGAATGTGAGGCCATCTGCAGAATTACATTAAGTGTTTGGCGAGCACCAGAGACGGTATGGTGCGGCGATCCAAAGAAGATGGCGGGATTCATAAAAATCCTAAAACTGGAGAGCTAGGGGCATGGACATATATGGACAATAGATATCCAAGGTCCCGGCATGTCTTGTCCATGTAATTAATAATAATAATAATAATAGACGAGGATCTTGAAGTAATTCTTGCAAAATATTTCTTTAATCGTTGAAAAGGAAAACAACTATTTCGCTGTACTTTTGATTAGACATTGCCATATGCTACGACATGTGCTGTGTTTCGTTACTTCGATGATTACGCGAAATCCGTTTTAAGGGTTAATACAATTTTATTATTTACTTCTTAGTTATATCTCTTATATATATATATATATATATATATATATGTATCTCTGCATACGACTATTAATAAATAAAATAATTAATTTTTATATGTAAATGGACTTGTGAACCCACTGGCCTGCATTGATTTATAAAAATTGGGTCAATTGTTGATTGCATTTTTATTAAATTCAATTTTGATTTAAATCATATTTCTTTCCCTTTCTTCTTTTTTATTGCTTTTTATTAATTTAGTGTGACATTCCATTGCATATGTTAATAGTTTTGCCAGATATCTATATATAATGTATTAGGTAGTGCAAACTTATCTTTTCTGCATTTTAAATGCATTTCATTAATCATCTAATTGATGATCGCTTCTAATCGATAATCGCCCGCAAGATTTCCAATAAAATTCAATATGCGATCACTGTCGAAGTTTTCTGATCCTTTTCAAGGCAAATTGATTTCATTAGGTGAGCGCTGAAGCGAGCAGTCACGACTTGAAACTCTTCGTCAAATTCTTTCAGTTTTGGTCGATGCGTTGGAAATGTCTTTGCTATTTTTGAAGGATGATGTCTTTACTATTAATCAATTTGGTCGCATTGCTTGATAACAGCGAGAGAATTGGAATCAATCATCTCTCCACGTTAGTGCAGTTGATGATGCTTGGACTCCCTTTTCAATTCCCCCAAGCATTATCTGATGCAGTCTTGGATCGGATGTTGCTTCCGATAGCGCTGTTTCCCCCTGTTTTGTGACCGCGCTATTTATACTCTACACAACTTGTGCTACGGGCTATATTAAGTTGATGTGGGCGAATGTAACACACCGAAGAGCTTAAGATAGACCTACTTTTTATTATTATACCGATCAAATCAGACTCGTAATCTGAATTGATCCAAGGCTGTTTGTCCGTCTACCCGCCTCTCCCTCTGATAACTATTCATGTAAATTTCTGTTTAAGCTACAGGTCGCCATTCTTGAGGCTGAAATTTTCCGCATTTACTTTACGAAATACTCCACTCTTTACGTGCAAAAATGGAAAAAATCGACCATGCCCACACAAAGTTACAAGTGACTAAATGCTTTCACTTCATTTTCACTTGATTGAGATTTTATGCTTATTAATCATAAGGTAAACCAGACAGAAGGCTTAAAACTGTTTTATGCACTCCAACGCCTAAAAAAATGTTAATTCTAAAATAAATAGGTAGAGGCCGCGATTTGATGGTTCAATTTTTTCTTATTAATAATACCAGCGATATGGGTATGAAATAAAAGCACTTGGAGAGTAGAATGCGAAAAGTATAGTGGTGAGTATGCGAGAATCGGCGACAGCCAAATATAACTTTCTTACTTGTTTTGATTAATGTTTAACATCGCAGCGGTGTCATAAGATAAAATGTGCAGACCTTCCGCAATCATTGGAAGAATCTCATTGACATAAGCCGAACGAAGGGTGACGCGTCTCTACCGTCGAAAATAAATTGATTGCCTCAAGTAACAAATGTCGTAATGTTTTTTGCAACAATTATGTCGCGGACGTATATCATCCGTTTATTGCGATCAGTAGATAAGGGTACACCTGTCAATACCTTTGAAGAAAGTTCAAATTTCTTCTCCAAGAACTTGAGCTTTGTCATAAACAATCAATAATTAGATCTTGTCGCCATATAAATGTTTATTCCTTATGAGAATTCTTAGTCAGAATTTAGGAGAAAAAGCTCCGAGAAAAAGGCTCATGTGAATCGAACTTAGTAGCGGTCATTTCTGTTTGTGTAAGAACTTCTCGACGAACGTTTGTGTGCCGAGTTAATTGGAAGAACGATTTCATCCAAATGAAATTATTTACATTTATTTGACATGCCAAGACAGACGGACAGACATCTTCAAATCAATTAAGAAAATCATGTTGAATCGATTGGTACAATAAAATGTGAATGTGTGTTTTGAGTATAGTATATATCGGCAAAAAATTGACTACACCTTGTATCATAAGCAGCGTGCGGTTATAAATATTAAAACAATGATTTCTTTAGCAGTACCAGTTAGTGAAGATTGAAAAGGTAATTAAATCATAAATAATTAAATGGTAACTCAGTCGGTAAATGAAAAACACGAAATGAAAACAGATATTATTAAGTTTTCTATTAATGTAAATAACGAAAAATTGTGTCTATGTAAGCACGCGAAGAAAGTTGAGAAAATTATTCATTTACACATAGAAGCGATTTTAAGAATAATTTAACCATGACATACATGCATTCACCTGAGAGATTTCTTTTTTATACCCATCATTGAAGAATGAGAGATATATTCAAGCTGCCAACACGTTTGTAACGCGAACTAACGCTACACTGAATCGATTTCAAACATGTTCATCTAACCGTCTGTCCGTTTGTTGTAAACATTCGCTTGGCCGTAGATCAAATCAAGCTAACGACACCAAATTTGGCAAAAATTGTTGCAAGTTCTTGAAAATGGGTCAAATCGTTAGAAGGACACAGCCACGGTAGCATGTAAACTGAGAACACCTTTGTTTTTCAAAAGGAATAAAAAAATTTTAATTTTTTTTTTTCTAATTACACTTAAACTATAGCAGATAAATGTACAAACGTTTGTTAAGATGACTGTTCTAAAGACAAGATTGTATTATCGCTATTGGAAAAATTGGAAAAATTTTATCACACCTTTACTCAATAGTATAGCGTATCAATATTTAATTTTTCCACAAACCCCATTCTTGGAAAATTTCTTGGAAAAATGGAGTATGCTTAAGCATGGCCAACTGCTCGTTTGTCCATCTATCCAACCGCGTAGTATCTATGTATCCGTTTTGTGAAAATGAAGAAATCCCCTACAAAGAAATTTGAAAGTGACGCAAATCGTCTAAAGAACATACTTACAACGCCCACCATGCCTATGCGAAAAAAATTGCCATTTTCGAAATAGGAAAAAACAATCGCGCCCACTACCGATTATAGACGAAGAAAATTTAATTCTCTTACATTTTTTTAAATTTTTTTTTTAGTCATTTTTAGGATAACGGTGACGGGTATAATAGATTCGCCCACGACCGGATACAACTTTTTCACTTGGTTTCTTTTCAAAAAGAAAATTGCTTATATATATTATAATTAGAGATGGAAAGAGATAGCGTTCGCTTTGAAATTAAAAAGAAAAAAAAAACCATCACAATTATCAACTCTATGCACGCAAAGCAAAAGCTTGGTTTTGTGCATTCCAATTTTACCCTTTACTCTGTGCCCGCATCTTATTATTATTTGCAAATTGTGCAACAAAAAAACACATCCTTACCTATCTACGACAAACGATGTAATGTTAATGTATGCGAAATATTTAATATGTATGCGATATATTTTTATACCCGTCGCCGAAGGATGTGGGGTATATTCATTTTGTCGAAACGTGTGTCACGCCTACATGGAAACTTCATAGACCCCATACTCCCAAGGTGTATATCTTCTTCGTCAGTATCAAATTTTAAATCGATTTAAGTATGTGCGTCTGTCCGTCTGTCCGTCTGTCCATCTGTACAACTATGTAATATCTGTGGTAGACATTCTCCTGTTCGCAACGATGAGAATATCGCCTAGAATTTTTGCAAAGGAAAGCGCAAATAACCTAATACCACACACCGAGGCAACAAAAACTTTGAATACCATTGCTTTCCGCGTTTTTTGCATGCCAATCATAAAGTACAACATACAGGTATACCATCATATAAATTTCCACTTTTATTTTGAAAATAAAAAAACAAAAAAATCAATCACGCCCACTCAATATTATAGAGTATGAAAATTTAATTCTTTAATTGTTATTAAGTGTTTTTTTTTTCGAAAAAAAAACAAAAAAAAATGGTAATGGATTTGAATGAATTTCAGTTACGACCGAATATAATTTTCTTACTTGTTTTTAATTTTAGTTTTTTTTTTATAATTGCAGCTAAAAAAAAGGAAACAAATATATTCAATTTAAGGCGAAAATACACATATATCTATATATATATATATATAGATATATATATTTATGAACCTTTTACCATGGATTTAATGCCGAATTATCTATCGCCTGCTTTATAAAAATTTACTCTTATGGCAAATTTCAAACCTATGGCTATGTAAATTATCAAAAAAAAAAGAAAGAAAAACAAAAAATACGAGAGCAAGTTACTAATGGGTCTACGCCCCTTTTTTCGCTGATCATTAAACTGTCCGTACGGCCGTAAGTAATCGTACAAAGAAATTTTGTAGCATCAGCGAAAACGTGCTTCGCAGCAACGATGCAGAGTGACCTTTGCTTTAATTTTCTTTTATTTCCTTCTAATCATGTTTCCTTTTGAACGTAGATTCCACGACACTAATAGATATGAAATTTTAACTTTCTAATCCAAATTTTTTCCAATTTGTGACGGACGAGACGGAAAATATTGCTTGAAATCGAAATATATCTGTTCAACTGCTATCAAACATTTGGTTAACTTAACAGACCTCTTTGCGATTTGTCTACTTTCAATATACTCACAAAACGTAGCTTACATGCTTAGCGGGCAATCATGTTCACGTGCCTTTCGCACATGTTGTAGAAGATGTAGACAAAAGTAAAAATTTTCATCATCGATTGCTGGTTAAGTAATTTTTGCATTTCTTTCATTCATTTTTTTTTTTTTTTAACACCGGATATCCGCTTGAAGTTCTATCTTCTAGTAACGTGTTAGCAGAATGAAAAATTGAAATATTTCGTAACATGAAACAAACAAAAAAAATTCCCTGAGAATAAATAATCGACTTTCTTCATAATAAACTTTAGATGAATGCGCCAAAGTTAAGATGCAAAGCAAAATTTTTTGTCCCACAATTCACGCAATAAGAGAGAAATTTCGAAATACTTTTCTTTGGTCAGATTAGTTGAGAGAGAATAAATGTCTGTTGATCAGCTGAATCGAATTTATTAGTCGATCCTAATTTCGAGGTGCAAAGTAGCCGTACCACTGCTTGCTAATAATTGGCTTGAATCATTCGTAATCGTATCGTCGGATATAGTTCACAAAAACCGAAGATCTTCAAGGGCTTAGAATATTCATAATCTTAATATGTGTGTTAGGTCTGCTTAGGATATTTGCTGCATAGGCTTTTAAAATTTAACGCAATGGAAAAAAGCGTTTATGAAAAGCGTTGAAGGGGAGGGAATATGGAGAAAGAATTGCGAAGGATCACCAAACGATTATTTTTTGAATTATTTTCAATATACATATGTGATGCAATTTTCGATATCTTTTGAGAAAATTTGCTACAATGACATATTGATCGCATCTTTTTAACCCACGAACGAGCCGTAATATAATAAACCAATTATGGGGAAAAACGAGCAGCTTTTCATCTTTCTCGAGTAAAACGAAGCAAAAACTAGTAGGAATATGAAAAATTTGCATCGAATAGGAGCACTCCCTCCCACAATCCCCCTCCCATTTCCTTTATAAGAGTTTTGATGAGAGAAAACCATTTTTCATTGCAAAAAAAAAAAATGATTTTTGTTAATTTCTGTACTGAAGGGTATTGAAAGTTCGCCTTGAACTTGAATTATATATATAATAAGAATTTTTCGACTTTTGCTTGACATTGGCTTGAACTTGAAAAGATATCAATTAATTAACACTTTTTAGTTGAGTTCTTCAGCGAGGCGGCGCAAGTAAGCGAGTCTTAACACGTTCTCCATAATATTTGATAATAATCGGAATCATAATTTTGGAGGGACGTAAAACTTCACGTAAAAATGATTGATGATGTATTACGATGTCTTTAGAAGGTTAAATCCATCGAAGGCATTTACTTGCCATAAAACGAATAACGAAAAGTAATGAAAAGCATTCGAGAATGCCGTAAGGGTAGTAAGAGCGAATAAGTTCGTCCTGCACATACCTGTTCAAATGGCAATTATTTTCATTGTTTTCACTAATCGCCATAACTGCATCACCTGTACAAAATGAAGTGTCCGTAACCGCAATTGGGTAGTTGTTGCATACTGAAGCACGCTTCTTAACAACGGTTTTTTCCGACGTCTTCAACGAATGGTCATTTTTTGCATTTAGATTCGAGTTTAAAGTTATTACAAGACCGCTGGCTAATGTTGTCGTAGATATATATAAATTTGGGATATGACTTTGATTTAATATTGGTGATTGGGATGGCAAAGGGATGGGATGCTTTGCGGCGCAATTCTCATCAATTGGCTTGAGGGACTTTTTCGAAGTGAAGCTACGACGTAACGTTTGCAAGCTGTGCCGCAAAAACGATTCACGTTTCATACCACAAGCCATCGACAATGTTGATGAATTATTGCTTAACGTTTGCGTCTTATCTTCAACTTCCATTATAATGGTGGACTTGTGTACAAAATCCGTTTTCATATTCGATGACTTTTGAATTCGATGTCCTTTCTCTTCGCAATGCGATTGACGTTCGTGACGTTGGTGTTCCCGGTTATCGAGAAGTCTGTAGGTTTTTATGAAAAACAATTTGGAAGAATTTTTTGGAATTTTTGTAAAATGAAAGTCCATCGGATCGTTTGCTTGGTAAACGATGCCTCCACTACTTTGACGAAGAGTCTCAGTTACCTGCTGCTGCTGCTGGTGTTGCTCTTCGAATTGTGTGCTATTAGAAGTTTGTGACTTTGAACAATTAATTTCCGGCTTATCTGATATTTTGAAAAATTTTCTTTTACGCGCCATTATGCGACTTTTTAAAAGACTTTCTCTATTTGCTTTTTTTCCTTTTTTTTTCTTACTTTTTCATTTGAGTTTTTTTTTTTTTTAATTACGATACACAATAGATGTAAAATGTAATTCTTTATTATTATAACTCGTTTATTTATTTTATTCATAAATAACAAATTAATTAATTGACACAGTGTCCCGCACTTTTTTTATTAGCTATTCATGTTCTCTTATACCCTTATCGAATATATGATTTTTGGGTTTCTAAAGCTTAGATTCATTTGTTTTATTTAATTTTTTTTTTTTTTTAATTTTTCCATATTTTTATATTTAATTTTTCCTTTTTATTTATTTATTAATTATCATTATTATTATTATTATTATTTGTTTTTGCTTCTTAATATTTCTTGATATTATTATTGTTTGTAAATTTTTTCGAAATCAAATAATTTTAATAAAATATTTATTTTTGTTATGTTAATTATGCTTATACACATACAACTGTTTAAGTAGACATTAGTTTTTGCACTGTTGCTGTTGTAAAACTCAATGAATTCTTTTTCGCGTTACATTTTGCTGCAACGTTAAACAACAGCATTAACAAATCAGTCCGCATGTGCTAACAATGCTCGCTCATTCTCACTCATTCACTTATTCACTCATTCACTCATTCACTTATTCACTTACTTCCCTTAAATTGCATTGTTGCGCTGGCTGGTCTATAATACAGATGCGCTGTTACAGGCTTTCTATAATTTATGCAGACCAGAAGCAGGAATACAACAAGAGCAGAAGAAGAAGTCAACGAACGACTTGTAAATTATAAATATTTTCATTTATTTATTTTTGCTTTCAAATCGTGTGTAAACATAAAAATAAACGTAATTTTCAAAAAAAAAAAGGAAAAAAAAAAAAACAAAAAAAACACAAAAATTCTATATTTATCTGCGCTTTGCATACCAAAGTTCGCTAATTTATTACGCTGCGAAAATTATCTTTGCTCCTTTCTCAGTTTCCTCACGTGATCTCTGAATATTCATTATTATTATTATTATTTTTTTTTTTCTATATATATTATGGGCGAAAGTAATCGAAAGTTCAAAGATAACCGCAGACCATCAAAATTGCTGTAAATATTTATGCAGTTTGCATTGATTTGTTTTCTTCTTCTTCTTCTTCTTGTTTTTTCGATTAGAATGTTTTACATAAAAAAAAAAAACACACAAAAACCAAAAATCTCTTACGCCCTTTTTTATTTGAAAAAAAATTTGATGATAATAAATAAACAAGAAATAGTTACGTATAGCGTTAAAGCGACTCTTCTATCCCCGCCCCTTTAAATTGCAAATTTTCACAAAGCTATAAGAGTATTATGTCTTCCAAATTGCAATAGATCGAGAAGAAAATAAATGTTAGATCGATATATGACACAGGACGCTGTCTAATATTTCTTAGCTATCGTCGGTAAAGTCACGTTGGGTAGAAGATCAGCATTTTTTTTCTACTTTTTACCTGTGGACATCACGTAAGAGCTAAGAAGTAAAACGAAAAAACAAAGACGCGCAACTCCCATGAATTTTCTCGCGCTCTTGCTAGTTATCCAACTACATATTCACAAATCGAATATCGTTCGCAGCACAATTTAGGGGGCGTTTCAGATAACTAAATATATAGGGAATTTTTGTCAAAATATATCACAAAAAAAATTAAAATATTTAATTAATAAAATTATCTCAGCGCGGCTTGTCTGCCCGGTCATTACAAAAAAATATGAAAGAAATGAAAATTCAAGCCCAGCAATGCACTGCTCGTTCTTCTCTCGAAGAAGATATTTCGCTTAGTCATATATAGGGATCAAAAGCCTCGAAATGATGTCCTTTTTTCAACTATTGCTTGAAAATTTACATGAAGGTGAGTAGATCTCAGCGAAGCTTGGACAGCGCGTTAAACAGCACACTACTGTCGCTCGACGACATAAGAGAGCAGTAGCACGTTTGCCGGGGTCAATAGCGTACACCTGCTTGATTGGTAAATTTGTCCTTACATGCGTGCATGGATCGCAAATCTCGAAGTGTTTGCATATCGTTGATGGACGCCTTTTTTCGCCTTTTCATCGCTTTAACTCGAACTTTCAAAGCTGCTACCATTGATGAAAAAAAAAGATACTTTACCTTTGATATTTGGCATTCAATATTCACACCAAGATCAGCACAGTTTGAAGTATTTTCCTTTCATTTCCTTATCTTGTTTATTTTCGTTACTTACACTGCCGTTTACTGTTGCTGGACTAAGATCAGGTGGACCATTTTTATATTACTATATTTTCGATTTCCTTTTTTCATTTGATCGACCAATCACGCAGGATATGTCCCATATACGAGGTGGCAGTGGCCGCAGCTTCGTGGATGCGTTCCTAAATCGATTAGTGTTACTATGGCTACGGCGTAGTTTAGTCAAAGGGCAATGGAACTTGAACGCGCGAATAGCGCGCTCGCAGTTGCGATTGCTATCTATGCGGTTATGCCTGCGTCCTTCATTCTTCCCTATTTCGTTATCTTTCCTCACTTCTTTCTGACTTCTGACGGTCACGGTGTCACAATTCTGTTTCGTTTGACTATTAAATAACAAAGTCATTCATTACTACTTCGTTGCGTTTTCCCAAACATATTGCCTTAATGTTGCATAACACACAGTTGCTAACACAAGCTCTATTAAGCCTATACTATGGTGCGTTTGTGTGGTGGTGACATAATCATTACGAAGAACTTTACTGCATTGATTACTTCGTTTAATCAAAAAAACAGTTGCATAAAAAGTGAAAAAAAGTGAATGGACTGAATTTCCATTTGCGAGTTAGTGCAGAGACGCAACGATGTCGAGCCATTTTTCAAACGTTTGGTAACGAGCGATTGAGAATTGTTCAAATCCAACAATAGTATATGGGAAGCAGCGCTCTCTGCGTCAGGCAACGATTTGCGTTTGTTGGGATTGGAAGGGAGTCAAACATCACGAACATGGCCAAATGATTCTTGATTTGGATTCTGCTCTCTGCTGCTATCATTCAATGCGACTAAAATACGCAATAAAGGTAAAGTGTTCAAAATCGGTTAACAGCAAAGACATACAACAGTATACGTCAAACTCTGACCTATCTCACTGGCATTTGTTTCGCTCGCTTCAGCACTATCTTAATAGAATTAATGTGACCTGATTTTCTCTCTATATAAGAGTTTTCGTTTCATAATAGCGCCTATGTATGTTGGGGTCCAAAAAAAAAAAAAAAAATAGACCTATGTGTTAATTTTTTTTCTATTGCGCTATTATGAATTAATTTTCATCATTATATATATTAAAAATTAAGCCTTTTTCCAAAGGGCTCATTACTCATAGGACATCTTGTAGAAGAGTGGGGGAAGAAATAGACCCATGTGATTTAAATTAGGTCGACTTAATTTGTTCACTTAGTTACTATCATAAACAAACTTTCATCACAAAGAAATTAACAATTCATTCATATTCAAAAAATAGATGTATGTGGTCCAAATTCGGTAAAAGAGATTACTTTGTCAACTTACTATTATGAGCTAATTTTTACTATGTAATATTGAAAAAGTCGACCTTTTTCCCCGTATAAAGCCTCATTTTCCGTAAGAGGTGTTGTATGAAAGCGGGTTCAAAAAAATTTCTCCAGCCAGTCCAAAACTTTTCACATCAATTTGCAAAATATTACTACTGAGTCACGGTTTGCCGAGAAATTTTATAAATTGCAATTTTTTTCCATATAACAACTTTTCAGAATAGGGCATTATATGAGGAGCGGTCGCAAAATTGAACCGATCCGAATCATTTTCAATAGTGTTCGTTCTTGGGCTAAAGTATGTGAAATATTTGCGACGTGCAGCTGAAACACAACAATACATGAAAAGACATCAGATGGACAGATGGACAGACAGGCTTAGATCGGTTTAGAAAATTATTCTAAATCGATCGATACAATAAAAGGTGAATCTATCTTAAGCTCTACTGCATGTTACATACGTCCGCATTAACTTAATATACTCTCTACCACGAATGGTGTAAGGCATAAATATTGCATTAAAAAGGCAGTTTTTGGATATTTCTCCATGCCTTTCCATTCTGCTTATCAAAGCGTTAATCTTCATCTAGGGTCACAATTCTTACTTTATGTTAACTATTTACACTTTTCTCTCTTTTTCCCTCTCGCCCTCCCTCAACCCACTCTCACAATTTTGAAAGTATAAATATTCTATTTTTGCCCACATTCAAAATGTTCGTGAACGATATTTGTAAGGAATAGAACTTACCTTGAAAATTTACGCTTAACATCTTCATTTAGGCCTTTGAATGTATGAGGAGCTAATCTGCAAGAAAAAAAACAAAAAACAAACAAACTCTCTATTAAATTAAGGAAACAAGTAAAGGAAAAAATTTTAAAGCGAAAATAGAGCATAATTGCCCGTCAATTATTAACTAAAAATCAATTGGCTTTGACTTCACTGAAAGAACGAAAGCATTCTCTTATGTTATATATGACCCTACTTCAATGCTTCAATTTCTGACCGAAGATGTAAACAGCAATTGTACCAAGAAATTGATAGAAGAGAAATATATTCCCAGCGTCCCATGTCCGCGACCATTATAATCCCTCCTATGCGTAATTCATTCATATTTTGACAAACGATTGTCTTGAATGATTAAACTCTCGGTTTGGAGAGGGATTTTCGTGGCTGACTTAAAAGTAAAACTTCTTTTCCTTTTCATTTCCAGTTGTTGTTTTACTTTATTTCTATATATTAAAGAAATTTATTATGCTTAGAATTTGCCTTGTCAGAGTTGCTAGATAAATTTACGCAGAGAGTGTTTAAATCTAGATTGCCATACATCACTTGTGGTATAAAGTATAATAAGTCAGTGCAGACGTACGCAGAAAGGCTTAAGATAGACGCATCTTTTATTATATCGATCGATTCAACATCATAATCCGAATTAATCTAAGCCTGTCTGTCCGTCTATCCATCTAAAGTCTGTCCAATTAAATTTGTGTTTAAGCTATAGGTCGCAATTTTTGAGATATTTATTGATGAAGTTTATTACAAAGATGTGTTTTGGCTCAAGGACGAACGCTATTGCGACCACTCTCTATATAACGCCCTATTCTGAAAAAAGTCGTTATATGGAAAATAATTGCAATTTAGAGGAAAGGGAAAGGGAAAGAGATTGATACTGGCAATTGGCGCAGCCTAGTAAGTTAGTTAGTGCCTTAATCAGCAAATGTTATGCGTTTACCGTCTGAACGCTTACAATGACTTCCAATGACCGAAGTAAACTCTATCGCATTAAGATTTGAACATAATACTTGAAGTTGGCATTTGAACCGTTTTTAAATATTCGGTATATGAATTAGAGATATGAAAGTATTTTCAATTCTTCAGCCAAATTTATCAGCCTTATTACGCAGATATTGAGAAAATGACGAATTAGTTTTAGCTGAGTACAATTGCTCATCGACTGTTACGTCTGCCTGGCTATTCTCAATAAATATTCCCCACACTTTCACTTTGTTCATTTTTTTTTTTGATATATTTCTGAGCTTATTTCTACACATCATTTCAAGGAACAAAAGAAGAGGCAAATCTACCATTACTTCTACTTACTAATACTAAGTAATATTTCAAAGGAAATTATTTTAGTTTTTCCAAATATACACTCGAACTGATTCGAATTGATCTAATCTATTATCTAGTGTTGAATAGGTCATGTAGAGTGCACTGTGTAACAGTTGCTTTCAATCTATATGACAAACATGTTTACATAATAGAGAGTGCGTGTAAATGTATAAGTGTGTATAAGCATCTATGGCATCTGTAGACAACTTTTGCAATCAAGTTCATTAATATTAACCCTTAGAGGACTTTTCATGGTGAAAATGATTGCACTGATGACATGAGCTTATCTAGATAGCTACTAATTTTCGTTGTTCGACACCATAAAATACGGAATGAGAACGTAATTAGCTACTTACGTATGGTCATTACGAAAGTTTTTTTTTTTTTTTTTTTTTTACAATTGATATGAAAAGGAATTGTTTTTAACCTTGGAGAACTTCATGATGCTAAGAAAAGCTTTCATTATTCTCAAAATATTTGAAAACGATTTAAAAATGTATTAAATATTTTCTCCCTCTAACTCTCTCAATGGTATCACATGTTCCTTTTCGTTGCATATTATATACATATGTATGTATGTATGTATATATGTTTACTCGTTACATTACTCTTGGACTTATTGTGCAAGTCGTTGAGATTTAGTTAAATTATTATCACGTGTCTTAAAATGTACGCACCTTTTAGGTATGTGAATAAAAAGAGATTTTTGCTTGACAATGATATTCATTCATAACAACTTCCTCTCTTAACTTTAACATAATATTATACATGAAAATCGAATATGTATTTTTATTATATATGTGTATATAAAATATTTTTGTAGCACAATTAGTAATCCTGCAGAGGTATAGCAACGCCCTTGATAATTACGACTATTCGATATGTGTATGTGTGTATGTGTGTATGTGTGTATGAATGAATGAATGAATAAATTCGATTAAAAAATCGCCTTATACTATATATCTATGAATTTTCCCATTTACATTATTATGGCCACAAAAAAAAAAAAAAACAAGCATTGCTGATTTGATTCAATTCTCTTGAGCCCGCCCTGCAAAACAATGTTCACATTTTAAATGAAAAGTCATCCTTATAAATAAAAATAAAATGTCTGATAATAAGAATCGACTCGGCATTCGATTAATTGAAAAAGACTAAACAATATAACTGTTCAGAAAAATTTCTTCATCATTGTTAAAAAAATAAAAAAATAAAAAAACAAATTAAAATTGAATTGTGATAAAAATAGAATGCAAAAGACCACGCAAAGAGGATAAACTTTTCATAATTGAAACAGAGGCAAGTGCTCAAACAAGCCCTTTTAGACTTTTTTTTCTACTCTTCAACTCAATATTTAATATCTATAATTGAATTAAGGCTGCGTAGCTTTACGCTAAAGGTTACACAATTTCTGTTAACATTTATTTCACTTAAAATGCATACATAACCATTTCAATATCACATCTAAATACTCACAGTTTAGACTTATGCAACCCTTAAGTAATTGTACAATACGTAAAAAATTTCATGAATACCTTACCTTAGTTTATGAACATTTCTAACTTTGAATATTCAACGATTTCTATTAATATTTATTTTTATTACTTGCAATTCATTTTTAATTGTTATTATTAATTATTATTATTAATTATTGTGAATTTTTATTTTTTGACTAAATTACATAACGTCTGACGGAACAAACAAAAAAAAAAAAAAATAGAAAAGAACAATTGTTTATATATATATAGCAGTGTCAATCGTTGAGCAATAAAATAACAGCAGCAATAACAGTACCAAAGAAGTTATTTCTTAACAAGGAAGACAATAAATGCAAATATGCATTTTTATAAAACATTAATTAGATGAGTTTTAAAACTTTTGAAAATATCTTTTAAAATGTGTGTTTTTTTGTTTTTTTTTTTTTTTAAATTTCTGTTTTTCTTTCTTTACTTCCACTTCCTCTGTTTTGTGTAAAAATTTGCTCGCGTGTAGTGCTCTTTACTAAAAATATACCGCAACTGATTATATGACAGCAAAATAGGAGAAAAGTTATCATATTAACCAAACTGAACCGAACCAGAGGCTTACTCTGTAGACAACAATAACAATAATAATATCATATGATTGTGCTTAAAGAGAGAGAAAAAAAAAAAAAAGAAAAGAAAAACACCTTATACATAATGTATTGATAATAAGAGAGATAATACTCTCTTTTTCTTACTCTTAATCTTATACTTATGCGTTTCGCACAACTGCAGAATGCAGGAAAGCTCCCACCGAAATAAACTTTGAACTTTCTCAAACAAAATAATTCGAATTATTTCATCACACCTATCACCTCTCTCTCTGTTCTGTTTATGCTCGTCAATACATCAAAAAAAAAAAAAAATAAATAAAAATAAATAAATAAATAAAATAAAATAAACCAAACAAATGCCGGTATCTACTGTTTTGTCATATTACGCCAACAACAGAGAGAGAAAGGCAGAGAGAGAGAGAGAGAGAGAGAGAGTGAAAAACGTAAGAGAGCAGAGTATTATAAAATTAGAGCCGCGAGAGTCGCGATAACTTGTAAGCTTGTGTTAAACAAAAGTGCAAATGGCACGTAATGCACGTAATGTGTATTATAACTAACAACATCGTCTATCTCTTCTCGCGCTCTTCGTGCGCATTCATATATTAAGTATTATTTTACTTAACCATATACAGTTTTGTCGCTATGGCGTATGAATGATGTGTTTTCAAAAAAAAAACAAAAAATGAAGAAGAAATTCTTTAGCTTTCATATAACCATATTTTATAGTTTCGTTGTAACTTTTGAAATTTCCATCGATAGCCTTGCATGTATTTGCGTCGACCATCCTTTGACAGATAAATTGAATGCATTTAAAATTTCGCATATATATCCTATGAGTAAAGAATCAATTAAATTGAAATTTAACGTAAACGAAATCTTTTCTTATGTACATATATGCAGTCAGTGATAGAAGAGCTCATCAGTCTGATGATTCAAAAATGCGATTGATGATTATAAGCAATGAAATCAAAATATTTATCAAATTTGGTACAACATATCAACAAAATATAATATATTTAATATGGAGTTAATCGTTTGCTTCAAAATTTTGAGAATCTGGTAACATTTCAAAACTCAAAGAAGTTTCGAAGAGTACGTGCGTCTGTTCTTGTCGAACAAACGCTTAAAACACTTAGGATTTTTAGGTTTTGCTTTTCCGACATAGAAAACTCTCTCTCTCTTTCTCTCGTTTTTAGTTGATTTCTGTACAATTCTCACATAATGCATATTGGATCGATATTGGCCTTCTCTCCAACACTCTTGGCCTTGCATTAAAGTGTTCGCTTAAAGGAGTATAAACTTGTCAACTTACCTCTCGGCGCTTAATGTTCTTAGGCCCATTGATGCAGTTGAAGTCACTTTCAATGTTTGTTTCAGTAATGAGTTCAACATCCCGTTACTCTGCGAACGTTTCTGTATAGGTGATGTTGATGGCGGCGTGGTCGGTGTTGCGGCAGTTATATCGACTTGTGGTATTTGAAATAACGGTATTGCATTATTATTGCATTTTACACCAGGATCCGTATAACAGCGCGGCCGTACTATCATCATATCATTGTTGATCTGATTTTTTCGATGACGCATTTTTTTGCGTGAAAGACCAAAGCATAAAGCATCTGAAGACTTAAAACGTTGTTTATTAGGTTTATAGCGATTACTGCGCGTACTTGACTCACTGGAACTAGTATTTTCACGATTTATACGAGCTGCAATGAAAGGAATCACATAAATTGAGAAAATAATTAGTTTACCTAAATACTCGCAATTATATAAATCATTTATTTCTTAGATTGATCTGGACAAGTGAAAATGATAAAATCTATTAATTGGAAAATTAAATTAAATACTTTTTTTTGAAAATGCTACGTTATGGAAAATGGAAAATGATAAAAATTTCGTTTCAAATTTTATGAAAATACGCATAGACGTCAAATTGAAGTCGTTCAATATGCGCTGCATCAGAAAGAAATTAAACAAATCGGTTACGAGCCCACATACTTACAATCACTATTAATGGCCCTTAAATCCTCTAATGACGCCAACGACATAGAACTCTCATCGAATGATACTGAACTGCGAGGTGTTAAAGATCGTCTTGAATCCTTACGCAACGATGATAGTAAATGATTATCGGTGTTAACCGTTAAATATTGCGTTGATTTGAAATTACTCATCTTAATCACTCACTGATATCATACAATTTCAACTTTGTCTTTAATAAATTATTTTAATTATTTTGTTGGCTTTTCTTTGTTTTTTTTATTTTTATTTTTATTTTTACTTTTATTTACTTATTTATTTATTTATTTTTTTTTAATTCATAAATAGTTTTTCACTTAATTAGCTTTAAATTGTTATTTTGCTTTTGGCTAAGCACAATTTAGTTGTTGTTAATCTTTTAGTTAGAAAACTGCTACTACTAGTTTGAAAATTCATTGTATACGCTGTAGTCCGTACGTCGACACAAACAGGAATATGAACGTTCAAGATCCAAAGCAACGTTCGCTCACATGAAAACATGAAAACGTAGAAAGAGAGGTGTGTCTAAAAAGATTTGGCTGGCGTGTGTGTTTATCGGAAAATCGACCCGTGAACTTGTTTGTAGCAATAGTGACAACGGCGCTTATTGTCTGTCTGCCATCTACTAATTATTATTGAATTACTCAACTAAGAGAAAAGTTAATTATAGACACTTTTTAGTTCATAATAGAAATACTATTCGTCCGTCCCATACCCATACATTCCTTCTCACCCCCTATCATTACATCAGCTCGAAAAGTATTTAAAGCAATGAATGAACGAAACTTGTTCAACATAGCAAAGTGAAATGTTCGCAATATTTGGTACTTTGTACCGAAACAAATTTTTCTTTCCTCTAATTTAAAGAAGGAACTCTTCGATACAATTCTTTATAGAATAAACTAATAGGCAACAAGAGCTAGGTACGGTATTCATCTCATTTGTTAACTTATTCTCTGAATGCAAACTCAAACGAAAAGAAGTAAGAAAATGCTTTGTACATACGCTTGAGAAGTTGAAAAAGCCCTTCGTGTGACAATTGCACTAAAAATACGAAAAACTCTGCTTGCACTAACTCGCCGATTGGCATTTATACATTTACAATTATTTACAGAATTTAAAGGTCGCAAGAGCGAACATTTACTTGTTGCGTTCGCTGATTGAAAGACACATCACAAAATGCATAAGTCATAAATTGATTTGAAATTGAACAATGGCAATATGATACAAAGTCAACTACACGTTTTCGCTAACGACGCTAACGTCTTTTTTTCTTAATTTCAATAATAATTTTTCAATTTATAAACAAACATAACTAACTATTGTGCATGAGAATTCCGTCGATCAAATGAAAATGAAAATGAAACCACGCCTTGAATAAGGATATCGCACAATATCTCGTATATAACATTCATTTAAATAGTCTGTGCCTTGCAGAAGACAGACAAGATTGCTTCATCGATTCGTCTTCTTCTTCTTCTTCTTTTTCATAGTTTAAAATGTTTGAGTTTTTCTATTCAAAGGTATCATCGTGAGCTAACACGGTTAACATCAGTTTAACACAATACATCCGCATTATTAAGGACGCTAGAAGATCTTTCTGCCGGGGATGGGCCGAATGCCGTGCTGGGAAAATGAACCTGAGCCGATCCCGTCACACTGCCAGTTGCACATTTTTTTACTTGAAATCAATCAGAACCCTCTAAAATTGAACGTGCCTCATACATATTTTCGTGTTTCTTCGCCTCCTACATTTTCTTGGTCTCTAGAAATCGCAATTTCGTCTGTAGAAGTCAATATGCTTCTTCTTGCGAACTGTGGAACGAGTAATGCAGTTGTTTTGACGCACATCAGCTACACTGCCAGTCGGACCAGCGCTCTTCAGGTGCCCACATAATAAATACCTGTTAATAGTATTATTATTTATTCTTAAAATCTTCACAATCGAAAAAATAATAAATACGATCTTGAATCTTCAGCGGAGGAAGTGCACGTTTTATTCTAATACTATATGATTCTATTCTTGAATTCATCCTAGCTTTTAATTAATTATATGCATAGGCATTATTCTCACTCAGTATGCTCAAAAATTGCAGGATATTGACGATGAAATGGAACAAGAAATTGACGAAATTGACTTCTACAAAGTTCTACGAGTCGCGTTTCACAAACTCAATAGTAGCTGATAGTCAGCGCTCCAAATATCCACAAAGAAATTTATCAATTTTCGTTTGCTTACTCTGTAGAGGATATAACTTTTTAATATCGTCTTTTAGCTTAACTTTATTTTATACAGAAAAGGAAAAACAATGTTTTAGAAAATTAAATCCCACAATGTGCAATAATTTAATAATAATAAGTTTCATAAGTGAGCTGTAATATGTACATTATGCATTACGCTTGCACAAGTTACGAAATTGTGTAAATTGTCTTAAAGTATACCGCGTAAGTGTTTAAAACTCTTTGCGCTTTGGGTTCGAATTTCATGGTCGCGGACAATTGGTCATATTAACGGCTAGAAATATTAATATTATTCATTTATTTATAATATGTATATATATATATATATACATATATATATATATATATATATATATATGTATGTATGTATGTATTTAATTATATTAAAAATGTAAAATAAATATTAATTTATTCGCAAGTATTTTCTTTTAAAGCTATATACTGTCGTGAGAGAAAGAGAATTTGCCATTAAATTACAAAATTTCGCTTATTTCAAAAAAATGTGAATTCCTTAAGAGCAACGACGGCTAAATACAACGGAAACATTTCACAAACAAATAACAGCGAATGGAAAACAAAATTTAAAATTTTTATAAAACCAAAGGACAATAACGTAAAGTAGAAAGAATAGTGTGAACGGTTAAGCGAATGAGTTTAGATATCAATACAATCCTTTCTGTAAATATTCTCTGTTGTGATAGTAATTAAAAGATGCCCACATATTCCAATATATTATCTTGTGCATTTTTTCGCAACAAGAAACTTTAAACGTGATTGCTTCTCTTTCAGAATTCGTATAAACAGCGATTACTTAAGTTTTTGATCAAAGTAAAAATAATTTTACAATAACAATATCAGCAATAATTATTATCAACCGCCTGAGTGGCCGAAGGCGATGAATCTCGACTAGCAACTCACTGGTCGTGGGTTCTCGAATCTCAAGTGCGGTAGAGTTTTTAATAAAAGCCGATAGCCTTAGATGGTAGCGCTTTAAGAGTTTAGTCTTAGAATTTATTTCTCTGGCGAAATTAATAATAATAATAATAATAATAGAAATTATTATCAAAGAAATCCTCTCAGGTATGTGGCGAAACAGAATTTCACAATTCTCTCAATAACGTAGTAATTTCTTAACTTAATTTTGCCAGTAACGGGATATAATTTGTGAGTAAATAATTGGTCGCCAAAAAGTATGCTTCGTTAAATGCATTATAATGGCAATTCTCTCATAAATCCTCTTCGCTTGGTTTGTGACTAAGATTCGCGCGCGACTAAGCAAAGACAAAAACTCTTCGTACGAGATAAGACGGAGAAGAAATGTACATTTACACATCCTATATATCAGATCGATCAGATGGAAACAAACAAAGTCAAAAAAACATGCTATGCGAACAAGAGACCGAAATAACGAAAATTGATGTAAATTATTTACTTCATTATTGATTATCTATTTACTCTTATTGCAATGTTATTGGAAAAATATTTGTTCTGTTCCTTTGTTTCAACCTCTCTCTCTCTCTATCTTTCTCTCTCTCACTGCCTCTCTCACGTTGTCTTGTAAATCTATTAAATATAAATATTGAAAGAGTGAGAACAGTCTCCGATATGGTAACCCTGTAACCCTGTTAAAGAAACATTATTTTTGTATATAACTTTTGTTGTTGTAAAGCTGATATCGTGTTTAGTTGTTGTTGCAAATTGTAATTTTTTGTTTACATTTGACATGCACGTGCGATTGTTTACATTTCAAAAAGACGATCATAAGTATTTTGTTTCTGCAAAAGCAATATCGTGTGCATTTTGTTGTTGCATTTTATGCACATGATTATTATTTACCATAATTTTTGTATGTATAATTGTTAATATTTTTATTATTATTATTAATTTTTAAAATATTTAAATAATAAACAAGCTTTTTTAATTTTTGTATTATTTTTATTCTCCTAAAAACTACAATTTTATCATCTATAACTAAACCTACAATCAAACATCATGAAGAAGGTCCGAAACTTAATAAATTAAACGCAAAAACTCGTTAATGACATTGCTAATAATTTAGATTAGCAACTGAGAAATTTTCTGAAGATTGATTCTTTGCGTGGATATAAACAATTGCAGATATATATTTAGTAGAAGACTCGCATAAAAAGGATTATTTAACATATGTCATCGAATAGCTTTGGAATTTCGATTGGATTATATTGAAAGTCATACATAAGAGAATTTCCATCGTGAGCACCTTGACGAAACTATAAATAAACTTAAGACATTGTTAATGCAAATAAGCTTGATGTGGAAGATCGTTGACGTTATTTTACCTAATACGGTTCGACATGACGAAAAGTAGGAAAAATACTTGTATGCGCTTGCTTAAGGAATTATATAATGATATAGTTTTTCTCTGCGGAGAAGGTTACAGGCTATTTACTCTTTCTAATTTTACTTCCCATCACCTTAGCATCATACCTTAGATGATATCGTTTTGCAGTCCACTACCATTGCAAATTATTTTGCGTGATGTCGCCAAAAACTTTCCATAGACTTGCATGCATTTGGGAAACTATTATTACATTCATCGATTTATATATATATATATATATATATATATATATCAGCAAAATGTCTTGTATAGAAAAAGAGAATTTGCGCCAATGAACGTAGAGTAAGACAACATTCTGACCTAATTGGGATAACAATCTCTCGGTCCTTCGGCGGTGAACGCTTTGGATATTCTTGCCTGATAGGTTCTAGCTTTTTCTGTTCCGGTGCTTTCAAGCATCGCTTGCCTTCAGTATGTATTATCATCACAATGCGACTCATAGGCCTTTTCACAAGTGTACAAGCTTTTCTGAAAAATCTTCATAATGGTCGCAATAGATTTATGGGACGCAAGATGGCCTAAGCTAATCATCAGCGAGAAAAGTGCCATCCGGATATTTTGTTTTTATAACTTATCACGAAAAATTAAAGTTTTCGATAAGTTGAAACAAAGACGGAGGTGTTTCCTTTAATCAGACGTGCGCAATCAGCGGCCCGCTTCAAAGTTTCAAATAATTCAATTTGCCCGCATATAGCAATGTTACAAATGGATTGTTCTTGTCGTCACGATCGGTTCTGCTATGCAGCTATCAAATATAGGCTTTCTTCCTCATTAGGCCTTAATGTGAAAAAATTTAGTAGTTGAACGTTATTCTGGCTTCCCATCGTGATATGAAAATTGAAATTTTCAAAAAGAAAGGGATGAAGAAAAGATGTTATCAGCACTAAGAAAGTATGCATAGAATCTAAATTTCCTTACAACTTTCTATCGTTAATGAGGGCAGTTTGAAAGATGACTGACTTTTACGTCGCTTCACCTTGATTATCATTTAAAAAATTCTGTCATTACTACTACGATTGTTCGGGCAAAAAAGTTTTTTATATTTAGTAGAATTTTCTAAGCGAAATCGTTGAAAAATATTATCCCATCCTATCTCAACTTCCTGTACTCATTCAGTATCCTAAACCGCTATGTTTATATCTGTTTGTTTAGGATCATATCGTATAGGTAGTTAAATCCAGTCATAACCAAGCTATGAATATAGACTGATTTCATATGATTTGCTTGTAGAGGGTGATGAAAATGGTGGAAAGGGGCCGAAGAATATTCAAGTTATTGGATATATTCAGTTATCCAGATTTATTACATTCAATGTTCAACTAAGAGCATATTATGTTTTCGCAGGTGTATGCAATGCTCAGAAGAGCTTAAGATAGACTCACACTTTATTACCTTGGGTTGTCTGTCCGTCTGTCTAAGTAATGTCTGTGTGCATGTTTAAACTAAATGTTGCCAATTTTGCCGATATTTCGATGAAATTTGGCACATACGGCGAAAATCTTTTGGAAATGGGTTGCGTTTCCCTTGTTTTGCTAGCACCATATATATATAAAAGCGTTTATTAAACATTTTTCACTTTTTATAACTTTCTTCATATATTAAGAGAGATAGAAATAAATAAATAGAGAGATAGATAGAGAGAGAGAGAGAGAGAGAGAGAGAGAGAAAGAGAGAGAGAAAGAGAGAGAGAGAGATAGAGAAAGAGAGAGAGAGAGCAAGAAAGAAAGAAAGAGAAAGGCAGACAGACAGACAGACAGATAGACAGGAAGCGAGAGAGAGTGTTGTGAAACGGAAGGAAAGATTCTTCGAATCCCTTTAGGATAAATGTTCTTACATGGCATGCGGGTTAATTTTTTGCATCTGATAATGACAACTACCATCAACTAACACAGAGTGTAAATTTGTTTTAATAAGTTTGGGCTATATATGGTTATATTTGGAAACAAAGCTATTACACGATGATTATCATGAGTCGTAACAAGGCCTTTGCTTTATTAACACACAGCCAGACAGAATTTCTTGGTTGAATGTGTCGTTGTGCCGTCATCTTAACGCATAGCTGGCATACATACACAACCATGCAATGGCAATTATTTACGGTGAAGCATTGGCGGTGTTTGCTTTAATTGTGGGCGTATTATCAGAATGATATAAAGATCAGTTTTTGAAAAGGGATTTTAAAACCTTAAGTGAAAAATTATATGTTTTCGCATTTTTCAGCACCTTATCATCATCGTCATTATTAGGTTGACATTTTAGTTGAAAGCGGTTGTTAATTTAAATATTATTCTATTTCGCTTTCTCCTATTCTCATTTTCTCATTTTCAATTCAATTTGCTTTCATTTCATTTCACTTCATTTTTAATAATGATTAGTTTGCTTAAAATATTAACTGTCGTTATTGTTTTAAGTATGATTGATTGTCTTGAGTATGCAAAATATGCATATTCATTATTATTATTATTGTTGTTGCGTTTCTTTCTTTAGCGATTGCAATAACAATCATTTCAGTTAGGGTTAAGTTTCCTATAAAAAGTTTCATGTTTTTATTGATTTTCGCCATTTCGAGTTATCGAGTAATTTATTAAACAGTTGACTTACGCGTCTTTCGAACGTACCTTCCTTCCGTCGTTACGTTAAGAAGGGTAAAAATGTTTGGCAAAATATCGAATAATCTTATTATCGTGTGCTTGGTGTTTGTGTGCCTTGATAAGTCAGCTAATGTTCATGGCGGTGTAAGTGAAACAATCAATCAAAACTCAAATAAAAATGAAAGAACAAATAATAACGAAACAAATTGCATGAAGCATTAGGATAGTAGAAGAAGATACTGACTCTGCAAGATCAAGAACAAGCTGCAATTTTGATTAGTCTATCCTTTACGTAATCGAATCAATTGCAATCATTTTTGTGTTTTTATATATTTGAAACGAAGGCATTGTCCATAAGAAAGCGAAAATATACCTACATACCTATATGCCTATTAACCACTCTAGGTGACTTCATAACGACTTCTCTTAAAATGAATCGTTGCCACGTTGACAAGTGGTGCAAGGTAAATAGGATTTTCTTTTTCATCATTAGTCCGCAAATCTATTTCTTTGAAGCTTTTCGAATAGCACAACGAACGAATCGCTCAGCCAGAAGCATGATAAATCTCTTACAATCATTGGTCATTGGTCATTGGTCATACGTTGTCTAATATTTGGAATTTTTAAATTAGATAATCAAGTCAAGCTTTTCTCTGCATTGTATCCTTACCAGGATATTTAAAAAAAAAAAAAATAATAATAAAAATAAAAAACTATCAGTTATACGATTCATTTTTGATATCTTGAACTCAGCTTGAATGAAATGAATAAAAAAATGTCCTGCTGTCCCAGCTGTCTATTTGTTAATCTATGTCTCGATCTTTTCGTTCCAAGTATTGTTCTTCAATTTTTATCATTGCACTCTCTATACTCTTTGTAGTTTAGCTAATAATGGCAACGCGATTCCTGCTTACATATACGAAAAATGTATCAATTGTTGTTGTGTTCTTTGCAGCAAGAAATTAAACATTGCTTTGCGTGCATTTCACTCAAGTATTCAATTCGAGTATAAGCTTTTATGCTTATATCCCTGTTTTTTAACGCTATTTACCTGGTAATGCAATATGAAGAATACGTCGCTTGGCATAAGCACAGATTTTGTTTGTCCAGCCTATCTATCTGTTTCTCTGATGCTTGTGCGTGAATCCCGGATTGAAGCATCTCTATGGCGATTTCATTTCAGAATAACATATCTTGAAAATTCCATTTAAAGGTCATTTGATAGAAGAGCGTATTTAAAAGTCCGTTATATCTACCGTGACCGAAATGCCTTTAATGTCGTTTGACAAGTCAAGTATGTTTTCTTTTTAAATTTCTAATAACGAAATGGTATCAATTGATTGACTCAAGGGCGACAACAGGCATAAACATAGCTCGTATAAATAGCTAATGACGGCGTCTGAGCGTTCAGCGCAAAAAATGGTCTCGATAAGCCAGTTGACAGGGTGACAAGTACTGGTGTCCCAAATCTAGTAAAGGAATAAATTATCAACAAATTTTGTACGTTTATCGAATGATGGATTTTTAAGATTCATGGGTTTCCGTAGTTTTCACCTAATTCTTATTGAATACTAGGTTGAAAAAAAAAAAAATCCACAAATAGCTCTTCTTTCTCTCCTCCCACCAATTCATTCCGGCTTTTAAGGGTGAATTGAATACCCTTTACCTTGACGATCTCTTAGGTGACATCAATATCGAGGATGAAGTCCTTTCATTAAGGTTTTTCTTTTTGCTTCGTTCAATAGTCTTATTAGGCAAAGTCTACGGTTCGCCGTCCTTTGATAAAGTTTCAGCTCAGTTCAAATGCCGGTTCAAGAAGAAGAAGAATAAGAAAAAGAAGAAGAAGAAGACTTCAACACCACTTTATTAAGATTGTTTAATGGTATTTTCCCGGGTTTTTCGAAAATTTTAGGCTACCGAAGAACAGATGAGATCCGCTGCAAATTTGATGCGCGATGTTTGTTTGCCGAAATTTCCAAAAGTGAACAAAGGTAACTAACTAATTAGGCGAATGAATGAATCACTTTAAGAAACAAGTTGATTAGCATTTTCTTAAATAGAGACGGCGGATGAGATACGTAATGGTAATCTACCTGATAACAAGGATGCAAAATGTTATATAAATTGTATTATGGAAATGATGCAAACGGTACGCTCAACAATTTTGTTATCGATTTTGATCGGATAGATAATAATTTTTTCTTATTTGTATTTTGCGGCGTACGTGATATGGGATAGATGAAGAAGGGCAAGTTCCTTTATGAAGGCGCTTTAAAGCAAGTAGATTTATTAATGCCCGATTCATATAAAGATGAGTATCGTCCAGGTTTGGCTAAATGCAAAGATTCCGCAAATGGTATCAAGAATAATTGTGATGCAGCCTATGCCGTTTTGACTTGTTTGCGTTCGGAGATCACAAAATTCGTTTTCCCTTAAATTTTCTCTTATATTTTTCATTGTTCTTATTCTTTTTTCTTTTTAATGTTTTATTTTATATTTTAAATAAAAAATCACTTAATGTTAAATAAAATAAATATGTAAATTACTTCATTAGCGAAATGATAGCATTTCTAATCGGGAAAACCAATAACAAGAAAGGGGGGAGGGCAGCTTATTGAATAATTGAAAGGCGTTTACATGATTTACGGCGAATTTTGAAATTGAAAAATAAATTTTTTTTTTTTTTTTTTTTTTTTTTTCTTTTATAAATGTGCAATCATGCATCGTGCATCTAATGACCTGCATGCTGTACTTTAATATTAATTTCCATTAATTTGATGCATGAATGATATCATAAATTATATGCATGCGTGTCATTTACAAACATTATATAATTGATTGTGCTTTCAATATTAGTTTATATCTGATACAAGCGAGAGCACGAAACTTTTGCAAAAACAAGGGCACATTACGATCGAGCTTAGGCGTCGAACTTTCATACATTTTCCTCGAGAATCGCTATAACAATATATATATATATATATATATATATATCAGATAATCATCTAAATAAAGGGGCCAATCGAAACCCCATATGCCCTGTCAAGATGACTTTAACCACTCGCCTCAATCCGCTACGTTAGATAAAAAAATAAAAAATAAAAAAATACTCATCTTTAGTCGAATCTCATAATAGACGGCACTATCTTATCTTATTGGCATTGTCCAAGACGCATCTAATTTTCTAAAGATAGTTGACCAGCACTACAAACAATTTAATTGCATTTAATGCAAAAAGTTCATCTTGCATCCGAGTTTTGTGTCTTTTTGTTTTGTATTGTTTACATTTGAAATTCTTTAACTGAAAGAACAATTGCTTATAAGGTTTGCCAGTGTTTGGCGATATGTTGCTTTAGAAATTTGTAAATATCCTACTCCCAGCTGATACTACCGAAAATAGAGTAGCAGGCTGCGCCTGATACAGTTGCACGATTATTGTTAACAGGAAAATGGTTGCAAGATACGAAAAACCATTATATGAATGAATTTTCCAAAAGAATGATGATTGGCTTCATATTGTCAAATCTGGAAATCAGGAAATGCTCCCTTCATCGTACCGATGGCATATTTTCTGTTTTAGCAACGCTTGCTGAGCGTCTAATAAGGGTATCCAGAAATTTGCCTGAAAGGATCAAGTACCTCGTCCTTCATATTCTTTACAAGCGTGAAACCAATAACAAAGCTTTGAACGATACATTTCCGCCATACCATCCTCTTGAAGTCAGCCCCTTCTTCGTTCATAAAAACGCTGGCATTAATTTATCCACACCCGATATACGAAAAAGCTACAAACAATTAAAATTTCCAGTTCGTTAGAGCTAAGCCGGCAGAGAGCATAGTCGTGTTGAGCATTAAGCTCCGGACTTAATTAAAGTTAAAAATAACGAGTAAGAAAATTAGTTACCTTCGTGATCCTGTCCTAGAGGTGCGGACTTTGAAAAGTTTCATTCACTTTCAAATTCTTTTGCAAATTTGTTGACGATTTGTTCATTTTCGCTAATGCGCTAGAGAATGCTTATCACAGATACTACACAATTGCACAGACGGACAGGCTTTTAGGGGATGTTTGAAGGGTTTTGGCAAAAAAAAAAAAGGAAATGCAACACTATGTTATTGGGTTGATGTGGTCAATTGTTTTGTTTTTTCTTTTGTTTTTGCAATATTGTTCGGTAGGTGTCGATTACACCATCGCCCATAGCATAGGCATTTCATAGTTTAAGTGTATTAAGCAAAAAACCAATTTTTTTTATTCCTTTTGAAAAGCAGAGGTGTTCTCAATTTACGTGATACCGTAAGCGTGTCCCCACCAATACCAAGCTGCGTGGAGGGACTTTCAATCTTTCTGCCCAATTTAAACTCAACTGCTTCATATTTACACAAGAATCGTCACAAGAATATTCTCAATAGACATCATACAGACGGACAGACAAATATGCTTGTGTGATATTGGAAATTCCCTTCCGGGCGTTATGGGCAAATGTATTGATAAAATGCCTACGCCCCGATCCGTAGGCGATGGACATAAACAATGGGATGCTGCCTAACGGGAAATGCTTATGTTAATGCAAAGGCACGCTATTTTCGTTAAAGATCTTGTATTACGTGGACTTTAATATTGAAATTGTTGTAATTGGGGACTTGTAATGTTATTTTAGACATGTTAACGATGTTCAGTTACTGATTAAGTATTAGGTCATATTGAAAAGTGTTCGCAGTTTTTTCCGCGCTTTCAAACTCCTTTTTGTAATCTGCCCTTTTGTCCGCTATTTGCTGGCAGCTTTTTTCCTGATCTTGCCAAACCAGTTCAAAAAGGTCATCGGCTTTTTCAGTAATTGCGAGATGCATTTTTCAAATCGAAATTTCCATAATGGAATATGGCAAACCATTTGTGGGTCGTTCGTTCACTCACAGCATTCTCACCGTACACTTCATTAGGTTTTTTTTTTTTGTTTTCTTTGCAGCGTTTTCAACTTTTTTTTTTTTTTTTTATAGTAAAAAATCATCACATAGCGTATTTCTTCAGTTATTTCACTGATTTTCAAATCAATAAAGGTTACTACACAAAAAAATATTTAAGTGAGGCATCAACACTAACCCTAACTGGAAAAAATTGCGAAGAATTTTCAATATGACCTAACATATTATTAAGCTTTTATAAAAAGAAAATTGAACAATTAATTAAATAAAATGTAAATCACACGATGACTACATGCATATACACACTCACGCTCATAATAATGTTAGTATGTCGTAATATTGGTCGACTGCTCGTATATCTTACTGATGTAATGGCCTTCTTCAATTGATCGACACTTCGTCTTCAGATAAATAGACTTAGCCAGTCTTCGATAATGGCCTTTCTTTTCTCTACTCTCAGGTAAACACAAAATTTCATCTTAACAAATTATCTTCTAGTCTGACTGTTCGCAGCAATTCTGCTTACAATTATCTGCCGTTCTTGTCTTTATTTCTTTCGGGAATCTTTCCAAGATTTGATTACTTCTCATTATTGATACCATTACGAGACCGCTCTTATTGATATATTTGAAAGATAGTCTAATAAATTGTTTGTTGTGTCGCAATTTAGTTGTCAATGTAAGAGTTCTCCAAATCTAACCTGGCGTCATCGTCGCGTCTGCTACGTGCACGTAGCACGGTAAAGAATAGAAATCGAAATTTCGAAGAAAAAAGACTTCAAGGTATGAAATTGGGTAAACCAATTGTAGATAATGCTTAAATGACAGATACCCTCAACTAGCTGAGTTGATCGGAAGTGCTCGGGAAATATTCATATGCAGGATTTTTCGTAATCGTTAGAGAGATCGTAAAGCTACCTTTAATGGCGCTGCCGTAAGAATTAGAACAATAGCGTTTTTGCTATTTTCTCCGAATGCTCAGTTACAGGAAACAAGGCTAACTATAGTATACGCCAATTAGCCGCGATCAACGTGTATAAATGCATTGCGCTTGTCTGCCCGTTTATTAAAATCTTGACTATGCCCGCAAAACTTTTCGATCTCTAATACAAACTTTCCTTATCACAGACAATTCGCAATAATTCATATGTGTATGTGAGATTTTTGCGTATGTACTGCATATGAATGTGACATTTAATGTAATGTTAAGCCACCTATGAAGCAGTAGTTGTAACTGATTTATTATTATTACTATCATTATTATCTTCGTTTTACGATATGTGCTATATATCGTATAGAGTTCCTCTATCTCATTCTATCTTGCTGTTAAATATCGTATATGAACTAATTATCGATCGAGACCGAATATAGGTAACTTCTTCTTGGTTTTTCAATTCTTTAGCATAGTATTGCGGTTCTATCGGGAAAATATTTCAATGGGTATGTATTATATAATTGCAGGGCTGTAGGCATAAGCATTTAATATTATAACTCGGTAACATAACGCAGCATATATGGACAGACTGCAAATTAAGTTATTAATTATAACATTTTCGCTAATTAAGCGCTAATTATTTTATTTATTTATTTTGTTTTAAATTAATTTAATTGAAAATTAAGAATTTAAAATCACCTTCTAGAATATTATATAAAATATTGAGTTTCGCGCCGATACCAACCTATACTGTGCGTATCATACAAGAGTGTAAGGCGCTTTATTTTACGATATCACAATTCGACCAAAGCGATAAAGTTTCATGGATTTATAAAATCACGCAAGTATCACGCATTTAGTTAAAAAAAGTTCATTAAAAAAAAAAAAATAAAAGAAAACTGTTTTCGAATTTTGATGAAAAAAATGCCAGGAAATTTTCCCTTGATCTAATACTTCGTTTCGTAGTGGACAGATGGACATATTTCGCTATTCCTATAACATAACTATGAGTATGAATGAATCATTTAACCTTTGTTATCTATTTCTAGAGTTTAGATATAATGCCAAACTTGTTATCATCGATAATAAATAATCATGTGCAGCTAATAACTGCAATAACTACTTTAGAGACGTGAGCGCAGCCAGCTTATATTAGGTGTTCATCAAAAATGTTGCTCAGTAATCTCTACAGATAAAAATGATAAATAAATGGGAAATATCAGTGTACAGTTTTTCACTTAATACTATTGATTTATTCAATTCTTCTTCTTCCAAATTGATTGAACTAATAACAATCGAATACGATAAAGGGATTGCTTTGGAATGGCTTTCATTATGCCAGGGTCAAGTTATTAAAAATTAAATTTCGTAAGGTAAAAAAATCTGAAACGAGTGCAAAGGTTTTTTTTTCCAAATTTACCAAATCACAAAGCTACCAAAGGACATGACTCTTTCAGTTATGATATGATTTCTACATATATTGTGTCTGTCATTTTAGGCTTGGCGCAACTTTTCGCCTATCAACATACAATTGTCATTTCGATGACATTTGTGATATGACATTTACGAAATTTTCCAAATATATTCGAATGAACAAGGAGATGTCCTTCTAAGAATTGGTGCTTGTTTGGTTTGGTTTGTTCGAAAACGTAAATTGTCGTATTCGCGGCTGTGAAACTCAAGACGAATGATCGAATAACTTCGTTAAATACAGTGGGTAAGTGTTTGGTGTGTTTTATAGTTCGTTCACGTTTAATCGGACTCTAATTACACTAAAATGCAGCTAGTATAACCGTTACATAGAATGGAACGACTGCTAGCGAATGATCGTGACGGGCTTTTGTTTTTTGATTTCAAATAAGACAGCGTCTAATGCATGTGACAGATCACGTGACACAAAGACCTTATCGCGTTGAAGGATTGTATGCAGACGACTCTTTCTAAGTTCGCCAAAGAGTTCGTCCGAAAACTAACTAATTTAGGTAAAGCAATATTAAATTGCCAAGCTACAAATGACGTATGATATTTAGAGTTAAGTCCTTATGTGATAAGAACCCTATTCTATAAACGATGAAGCAAAAAGGTTTTGCAAAAGTTTTATTTCACCGAAGATACTTGTCGATCCATATATTTGTTCATGCTTTCCGTTACAAGTTTCAATTTACATTTCCGTTATATTAACATGAAGTCAAAAAAAAAAAAAAAAAGAAAGAAAGATATCTGATGAGATATTTACAAGCGTGACATGGATTTGTTTGTAATAAACAGGAAATTCAAAAATAAAAAACAAAAAGAAAGAAGCAAATAATTTTTTTCTAAATATGCTTTCTATCTATAAAATGGACTGAAAATTTAAATAATTTCCCATAAGAAAGTTGAACGTGTTTGAAAATCAATTGCCGGACAATGAAATTTGAAAAGTTAATATAGAAAAAATTGAAACTAAAAAAAAAAAATTTTTTTTTTTTTTAAAATTTCCCGAAAACATTTCGTTTTTCTTTGTAATAAATTTTTGCGATAAAGTGTTGACATTAAGTGCGAAAATATCAAGGCGATAAAAGTGATGATGAAATATTTCGAAATTTTTGTTTTATTCGCTTTATTTAGCATTACAATGGTGGTAACAAATGTAAGAATATCTGTATTAACTAAGCATATACATGTATATATATATATATATATATATATATATATATATATATAGAAAGGCTTTTAAGATGGAGTGTTTTGTGTTTCGCAGGCCGAGGACGATGACGAAAACGAAATTGGGATGACTTTGGATGAGTTGGCCGATGCTTTGGAATCATTTGCGGAGGACTGCGAACCCAAGCCTGAGAGAGGTCAGTATTGCATATTAAGCATTGCTTATTATATATTTGTCCATCCAGCATGAAAACAATTTTTCTTAATGTCCTTTAAGCATATAAACCACAGCCATTGTTTACTCTATGACGACAAGGCGGACAGCTCTTCACGACAAGCATTCGACGTTAATTATCTGATTTGTGAAAATCGCTTAAATTTTATGCAAACATATTGTGCATCAGATTTGAAAATATTTCACATTTTCATCGTTTACAATTTTCGGTCCACTATCGGCGGTTGGGGCTTATGGATTTCATAAATTTTTAATCAGTTTTTATTTAGCTGAATTTCAAAACAATTTCAAAACAAAGTGTATAGATTTGAAGCTTTGCATTCGCTGTAGAAGCAAGGTGGGCAGTACCATAGAAAATGTCCTGCTGCTTACAGACATGATCATCCGCTTGCTCGTCTACGTGTGGCATACTATTAAAATGCCTATGAAAGCTACAGAATATGATAAGATATACAAGGTACACATGGTTAGGTGCTATCCGCGAGCCTATTTCGGCCACGAAAACTTTGCATTGTTAAGGAATTCTGATCGATTGTAAACTAACCAAGTAAAAAACTTATATCCGCTCATGACCGAATCTTTTATACCCGTCACTGTTATCCTAAAAAAGGCAGAAGGAGTAAAGCAAATCAATTTTGGATATAGAGAAAAAACCAGGCGTGGTCAATTTTTGTTTTAAGTATGCACAGCTACTACATCATTGCCCATAGAATATACGTGCAAGTCTTTGTACATTTGTCAGCTAGATTTCATGAGTAAGGAGGAAAAAATCAATAGTTTATCCCTTTTGAAAAACAGGGATGATCTTACCCTACGGAGTGCAGTAGACGTATCCTTCGAGCAATTTGACCCATTTTCATTATCAATCTGCGTGCAAGAATTTTTAATGTTTCTGCCAAATTTGAAGTCGATAGCTCCTTTTAGCCTGGGACCAGGGGAATGTTTTCAACCGATCATGAATCACGAACTGATCATGAATATATACATGAATATAGGGTCTTCGAAGTTTCCTTTTGGGCGTGGCAAACATTCTCGGCAAAATGTTTTTATTCCTCATCCTTCGGTAATGGATATAAAAAGTTATTTTTATGTTCTTGAAAATCTCGTCTCCTAAAAGTATGCACATCTTATACATATTTAGAAATTATTTTTTTAAATATTTAAAATTTCGAAAATACATTATTGGAATCGAATTCCTTTCTGCGGGTTTATGAGACCGTTTTTGTATGGATAAAGAACTTTCATTTACTTCAGTGTTTATTACTCCCTCTCTCTCTCTCTCTCTCTCTCTCTCTCTCTCTTGCAGATCATATTAAACAGTTATTAACTAATGACGAGAATCCTCATGAGAATTCGAAATGTTTCCGTCGCTGTTTAATGGAACAATTTGAGTTGGTAAGCGTAATAAGTAATACTATCTCTACCAGGTCTAATTTTTGATCTTGTATTCACTTCTAGATCGACGAGGGTCAGTCACAAATGAATAAAGATAAAGTTGTCGATATGATGGGTATGATGTATGCAGATAATAAGGAAGCAATGGAAGAAATTGTCGATCATTGCAATACGAAAAATGGAGCCACTACTGAAAAGTATGATCTTAACAATTTTGTTTTTTTGTTTTTTTGTTTTTTTTTTGCAAAATAACAAATTTCATGAAAACATTTTACTTTCTAGATGCGAAAATGCCCATCAGCATGGTATGTGCATTTTGAGCCAGCTCAAGGAGAAGGGCTTTAAGGTACCCGAAGTCAAGGAATGATTTCCAAAATTCATACGCTCATACGCCCTATTAAATTAAGTAACGATGTGTTTGGCGTTCTCCACGCTTTGCATTAGTATCATCATTCTTGTCGTGGCAGTTTTCCACTCTTAAAAATTCTTCTTAAAATGATTTACTTTAGGTGTAATCTTTGCTGGGATTTAGTCCGTGGCCTTCTTTAAAAATTATTTATTAAGTTAGTTAATATATTAAATAATGTGAATAAAGATTTTCCTTTCTTATGGTGTGGTAATGAATGGTTTACATAACATCTACAGATGATTTCTAATATCAGCATCAGCTCTAAACTGATTTCTTAATGAGAAGGAAAATTGGATTATCTTCTTACTGAAGATTTCAGACCTTAGAGGTGTGATGCGGATGGGGACCGGGATGGGGATGTGGAGAAGAAAAATCAAAATGTCTTTACTTTTAGGGAATCCTTCATTTCGTTCGTGCACGAATCTTTCAAATTTTAATTATATAACTCAATCTAACGGTTTTTAAGAGATATATGTTTTATTAAGGCTTCACATCTTCACATCTATACTATATTTATGTCTTATATATACATGGCGGCGGATATGCTAGAGTCATCCTTTCAGTTAATTCCATGCCTGTCTATGTGTTAATTACGTTCAATCTGCACATCGTCGTTTTATGGGTCTTGAATCCATTTTGTTTAAAATGGATTGCATCGAGCCATTTCTTCACTAAGTTTGCCACATTTCTAAAATTTCTCGAATACACAGTACGAAGGTCGAATCAACGAAGTTAAAGACCCCGTCCCGTAAGTAATACGCCTTGATATCGCCACAAGAATTATTTTTTGTTATTTTATGACGAAGATAAGGGCCCGACTATAACATTTGCAATTATCTTGAAATGAAGCTTGCTTTTTTAAGCCAGAAAATACTCGCGAGTTTATAGTCAAGCATAAAGAATTAATATCTCTCTCTCGCTATGACGATCATATTAAATTGATTTTTACTCTTCTAACATTAAGAAAACTATACCTTGATCGACACTATCCACTTACCCAACTGCATTTCTATTCATTCATAATTTAGTTTCTCACTGTTCTTCTACATCTTTGCTCGTCTGTCTTTCCTTTTCAACGCCTGTTCGCTCGTTTCTTTATTGATCTATTTACGTTTCATCAATTTCTCATCTGCTAGAAGGAATTTCAAAAAAGTTTACATTAAAATCGCGCATAAGAAAATGTCTAAAAGGCACGGCCTTAAGAATGTAATTAAAATTTGAATAATTTCTTGTAGAAATCCTCGTGCTGATCGGTCTCAGGGTAGGTATAAATAAACACGTTATGAAAATAATTTCAATTAACTAAAAAACCAGCATTCATCTGTTCACCTTAAATAATGGATATGACAAATATTTTGCTCGGTCCTCTTTCCGTCGTGAGTAAAGACTACGAAAATAATTTTAATTAGAAATATCGGCTGCATATGTCACAAATCAGATACACAGTACGGCAAAGATATCAATTTAGTGATCAATACGAAATGGTTTAAAATTGGAAAAATTTAATGTTCGTAGAATTATGAGTTCATGTTGCAAAGATCGAAACAGCTCTATCAGGCTAGTTCTATGCTTTCTTTCTGATATTTGACATCCCTGTTTTTTTTGTTATCTTTCCGGTTTTCAAAGGTGCTAGTTGCGAAATGACTACACAAAATTTATTAATACGCAAAGTAAATGGAATAGAGAATGATGCGGTCATATGGGAATTGTTTATCCCGCTGGCTAAGCCGAACACGTGTCTATACTGAGCTGGGCAGAAACATGTATATGGCTAACGTATGTATATAATTCCATTATCTGTCTAGTGGATGGGTACAGATTTTTAACGCCCTGATAACTCCATTAACTTACATACCTATGCGATTAGTAAAATAATTTGCAAAAAGCCTTTGAAGCATTGAACTTCGAAAATTCATTCTATCGCGAGGCCACTTTTGTTTACTTATTTCTAAATTCGTTTCAACAAACCGTGTCTGAATGTGTTGACTAAACATATTTTTCTTTATTATAATATTTTTTTTTAATTCGCTGCTTAAGAAAATTTAACCTCAGTTAAGATTTTAACCTTAACTAAAATGTTGAAATCATCATATTTTGATATTGCAATCTTTATGTATAAAAGCTCAGAGCAATCATCGAAAGAAAATCACATAGAACAAACGAACACTTAATTGCGATTGAAAATAGATTGTGAAAAGAAAATGAGATTTCATATCATATTTAAGTTAATGTCTTCGATTTGCTTTATGCATACTATTGAAAGTAAAAATGTAAGTAGTAGTCGTCGATAAAATATAAAATAATTGAATTAAATTTCTCTTCATTAAGGTAATTGATTTACTTGAGGGCAAGATATTTGCACCATCACAATATCAACAACAACAACTTAAGCCTGCGTTTAATTTCGCATCATCTCCTGTTAATCAAAAACAAATGCCAATTAGCGAAATACCTAAAAATATGCAACAATTTCAGGAAACGCTAAATGAAGTGAAATTCAAATGTGCGAACGCAATGATTCCAAGAGTAGATTCCAATAAGTTGTTAATGCACGAAGATCAGCCTTCATTAAGGGAGAAATGCTTAATGGCTTGTATTCTAAAAAGAATGAAACTGGTATAGTATAGTAGTAATAGTTTTATATAATGAATGCAATTAAGTAAAGACAAGAATTTTTCTGTAAACACGCAAGATGGATTCGGACTATAAATTATCGGTTCCCACCATATCGCATATAGCTGGTATGATTTCCAATGAGAATCCTTTGCTTATATCAATGGCTGCGGCTACTGCCAGTAACTGTAATCATGCTATTAACGCCAGAGAGCCTTGCGAAGCTGCCAATCAAATTAACAAATGTATAGCGGATGAACTAAAGGCTCACAAATTAAATTTGATTTATTAATTGTATCGTTAACATAAAGAAAAGTCATTAATAATAACGAAATTTCGTTTTTTTTATATTTCGATAAAATAAAAACTTGAATAAAGTAACTATTTATATATAATGAAAAAACACTATTGATGAAAAAATTTACCTCAAGTAACTGGCGCGTTTTTTTTCGGTGCTTTTGTGACTTCCCACTCTTTCCTCACTACCTTTGTATTATAACTGCAGAAAACACCTTTGATTGATTTCTGAGCAGAGCTATCAAGTGATAAATCTTCTGCTTATCAGAGAGCCTTTTTGTCCCATATGACTGGGTGCATGATTAAGTCAAATTGAATTTTACGTTTTAAGGCTTGAATTGGCATTTAATCGCATCTATATTAGGATTTGCACTGAATGGACTTTCCTTGGAAAGACTAAGTTACGCCCATCGGCAAACAAATGATGACATGATGTTTTCAAATGTCAACAAACACTTTCGCCTTGGAAAGACTGACAGAATAGAGAAGATATTCTGGCATTAGTTGTTACGATCATCAAGCCAGTAATAATGATGTATAGTAAGATCAGAATACTGATTAGCGACAAAAATGGAAAAAGTCGGCTTCAAAAAGAAAACCTGAACGCTTGGTTTGGACAAAATTTATTTTATTCTGAATTTTTTGCCTGTTACTTGTAAGGCGGGACGTAACGATCGGAAGTCTGTTTTTAGCTTAAGCATCTCTTAAGGAGATGTTGAAAAATGCTTAAACTACGAAAACAATTTGCGAAAAGGACTGACTGCGAACGAAATGACAAACAGTCGACCGGAAAACCTGCACTTATGCCCATCAAAGTCACGCAGTATGTGAGAGTGATTGGATAGGTGCTCAGAAGTAAGATGTGAATATGGCTAGGCATCACGAAAACCTTTACTTCATGTTGTCAGCTTTCCGTTCTTCAGATGACGACAAACAACGCATGACACCTTCTAGTACATGGCTTGCCTGCTTTTCATTTGTCGTTATTTGAGGCGCTTTCAAGTTTTCGCGACCCATAGGTAGAGAGAGTGGGTGAGAGATGTATCGAATGTGGAATCCTTGTGGTTGCGACAAAACGAATTACATCCTCAATGAAAGGATACATGTACACTGTACACAATTTATCAATGGTACGATCATAGGAGATTCTCTTTCAGGATTAAAATTCGGAGTAAATTAAAAATTAAGAGTAACATCAACTGCTAACAACTATTAACATATCCTAGCAGTGATGTAAATATGTTAAAAAAAATATTCTTAGAAATGTGTTCATACATTAAAGAAAACTTTTAAAACGATCTTAAAGATATTTTGTGCATTTTTTTTTTGTTTTTTTTTTTTGTTTTCTTTTTTGCAACTATTAAGTCGCAGCCGGAATTAACTTCACTCTTTCTTGTTAGCTAATTGGAATTTTATTTTAATTAAGAGAAAATTTTGCAATTAAGCCATTTCGAAAGGCACACACATATATGTATTTTTATAAATATTAATTAGATTTAAAATGACCTCACCTTGTTCGTGAGGATGACTCAATTCATGACTTGAAATTTACTAAAACAAAGCAAGTAACTACGTTAAATAAAAAGCAGGAGAAAGTCCACGAAGTGACCCGGGAGGAACCGCTATGACCGCTATGAGAGGGATTACGACCGTAATTGTAGCCACCACCTGATTGACCTGGTTGCCCTGGTTGACCAGGGAAGCCGCCTTGTCCACCAGCACCGCCACCACCACTGTGCATGTCGTACATATGACCGTGTCCGTCGTTTGTCATATTAAAATTGTAGCCGCCACCATTACCGCCCATACCACCATAAGGGCGACCATTGACATCAACTCCTCCATGGCCGTAATGATATCGATCATCGGCTTGATTATTGGAACCTGGGTAACCAGGTTGACCAGGTTGCCCTGGTTGCCCCGGTTGGCCTCCCCACCCACCTTGGCCTTGACCTTGACCTGCGATCAAAGACAACATCTCATTTCAAATGTTTATGATAATTTCGTACATATGTTTCAAGTTTTTTGTTTTTTTTTCTTATTTTTTTTTTTTTTTTTATCGGCTTACGGTTGATATTGTTGTTAATGTGTCATTTTACTGGTTTGTTTTAACAACTGCGTTTTAATTCAGGCTTCTAAGGTGATAACGAAACGCTTACCTGCACTCATTAGTAAAACATGACTCACAGTAACTGCGAGAATCAGTAGAACAGAATTCATCTTAACGTTTCTCCGTTTATTTGTTAACTAATTAAATATTTTGTTCATAAAACCGTCCAAACGTTTTGTTATTTTCATAAAATTAGGTTTGAATGAAAAAAAAAGCCGGTTATCGCATTGCAATAATAGTCGGAAACATAAAGAGCTTTTTGAGTATCAAGAAAGTTGTAAACATTTTTATCTCTTTTTAATTTAACAAAAATAGTGGGAATGCGTAGAATACTTTGAATTTAACTTAAAATCTCCTCTGGACAAATTCGAAAGAAAAATTCTCAATTCAATTAAATATATAGCTTCCCATTATTAATTCCCTTAATGTATTAAGCGAACGTCTCATTTTTCAAGAGTTCAACGGGCAAAGCTAAGCTAAAACTTCAAGAATTATTATTGCACGCTTTTAGATAACAAATTTCGTCAAATATGAAAAGTGATATCCGAAATTCGAATACCATGCTTTACTATATGTTGTATCCGTTGTTTTATATGCAATGAATCGTAGGGCACGATAGTTGCTTTTAACATTCACGCATGAAAACTATTATGAAAGTTTTCAATTAAATCGTTTTTGAAAGAACGAATAGCACTTTTGTTAAAGTAGATAGAAATGTTTGTGTAGATCCGTGTAAAACCGACAAGAACTTAAGCTAAACTTTCATTACACTGACCGATTCAGAATCCTCTCTCTCTCTCTCTCTCTCTCTCTCTGTTTATTTGCCCAATATCCTTTGCCCATGTATAGTTGTGCTCAACTTACCAAACACAATTTTTGAGATATTTTACTGAAATTTACTACGCTGGCGAGCTTTGACCGAGGAACGAATCCTACGCAGCCTTGTTTTGAAAAAGTACTTGTATTAAAAATTTTGCAATTCTCATAATGTCCTTACAAAAATCATTGGGTATTAGTATCTTGGCATATTAAATATATATGAGAAAGATTAGGAAAGAGGAAGCAAATTTTTGGAGCCCGTGTTAAGAAAAATATATCCGTACGTAGTTAGAAGATCGAATTTTTAATATTTCATCAAAAAATTTAGTTCATGGCAGCAATTTGATATAGAACTTAACTATCAAAGTCTATTTTGTAGACTGTATCTACATAAAACGGTTGTAAGGGAAAGTAAGCTTTCATTAGGCAAGCAAGTCGATATGTGGAAAGCCTTCAAGAGAAGTGTGAATGCAAATTTAAAATTTTATTTGTGTTATCAAAAAAAAAAAAAAAAAAATGAATGAATAATTGCATTAGGAGGGATTGTGTAGGTAGGATATTTAACGATCGGCATTGCCCGACTATAATGCTTTTACTTATTTTACCAAATCAGTTAAGAATTTTTTACATGCTCTTAGTCAAAATCCATAAGACTCTTGACACTACTTAACGGATGGACAATGGACTAAAGAGATTTCAACAGATCTCGTTCGCAAATATTTCGAGATCAAGTGTTAGCCTTATTTGAATCCGATTGATATTTGACCGCATCAGAGATCGTTTCGAAACTTAATATAGATCAATGAACTGATTCGAATCATTCGATCCAAAAAGAAATGAGAACGTTATAATAACGTTAAATACCCTACACTACATTGCCTAATACAAATGTTGTTTTTATTGTAGAACACAAAAATTATATTTTCTCCCTGTATAAAGGCATTTTTTTCATGTGCATACTTATGGAGAAGCGGGCCCAAACCGTAACCTAATGTAGTACAAGTTTAATCCTTACATACGGCAGTATTCCAAAATAGGTGTAGATGATCCAAAGTTTGCAGAGTTCATTTCTTTATGAAATTACTATAATATTATAGGTCGATTTTCATCATCACATAGTTAAACTTTTCCCTCTACAAAGGATCAATTTTCGTGAAAATCCTTATTAGAGTAGGATGAAAAAAAAAAATGGGTTGGGATGGCCTAAATTTGATATAGTTAAGTTTTTTCGTTTTTGTAAAAAGGTGTTCGAAAATTGCCCTAGCGGGTCCAAAATTTTCATACCAATTTAGAATGGCAAAATACTATTTCTTAGCCACTTTTGCCGAGAAATTTGGAAAATTACAATTTTCCGAAAAGGTGTACCGATCCGAACCATTTTCAATAGCGTTTGTCCTTATCTAAATATCTCAAAAATTGCGATTTGTAGGTTGAACACAAATTTACGTAGACAGATATCAGACGGACATACGGACAGACAGGCTTAGATCAATTAAGATTATGGCTCTGAATCGATCGATATAATAAAAGATGGGTCTATCTTAAGCCCTTCTGCGTGTTACCTACGACCGCAGTAAATTAATATACCCTGTACCACAAATGGTGTAGGGTATAAATAGAATGCCAATGGCTGCAATTGACAATAAATGCCTAATTTGCTCTTCAAATTATTTTAATCAACGTGAGTCACGTTTCAATTGCGAACGAAAGAACTGAAAACTCACTTGATCTTAAAGCAGACAACGAAATGACATTGAATATCCAATAGGCAACGGAAAGCAGTCATAAGCATCTGAGATAAGAAGTGAATCATTGTGGCAATGTCTTTGGAGACAAATGTTTAATTAACTTCCAGATTTTATGCACTTCGAAAGATGATAAGGACGACTTCACCGAAAACCAAAACATGGAATGTTTAGCGATGAAAACCTATGCTCTAGATACATAAACTCTTAAAAGCTTGCAAAAGGTAGCAGTTGAAGCCATTAAACACGATCTGTTTTAACTTAAAAATAGAAGAACTTGAGAAGAATTTAAGGAACCATTTAGAAGGAATTTTCTTGTGAGAAAAAAGTACGTAGATAAAAATCAAATTTTTATATCCAGCCACATCAACTGATTGCTTGCGATGAGTCTTCACGCTACGGAAAAATTTCAAGCGCCTTAAACAGAAGTCTTTTGCCAAAAGCTTTACACATTTATCGAGCATATTGGATGGAAGTTTTCGTTGCTTTTCCTTAATTTTTCATTAGAATTTTCAGCCGTTAGGCTACGTTACTGCTTCACTACCGTTAAATGAATCCGAGCCGGTAGAAATCGAAAACACATGGATTTGTAAAAAGTTGGAGTAAAAAAAATTTGTATACCATTTATTAAGCAATGTAAAGTGAACAGTTTTAGTATTTAGCGAAATATTTCTGTGAGCAGGGTTATTTTAATTGCTTAATAATCATAACCTGGTTGTCCCGGTTGTCCTGGTTGACCAGGTCCACCTCCTTGCCCACCATTGCCACCGCCACCACCGCCGCCATTGCCACCACCGCCACCGCCATTGCCACCACCACCGCCGCCATTGCCGCCATAGCCGCCTCCTCCTCCCCAGCCACCAGGTTGCCCAGGTTGGCCTGGTTGACCACCCCCATAGCCACCCTGCCCTCCTCTTCCGCCGTAAGCTCCGCCACCGCCGCCATTGCCACCAGGTTCCCCAGGTTGCCCTGACCGACCACCGCCATAGCCACCCTGCCCTCCCCTTCCGCCGTAGGCCCCACCACCGCCTCCATTACCACCAGTACCTCCCCAGCCACCAGGTTGTCCAGGTTGACCTGGCTGACCGCCACCAGAGCCACCAGGGCCACCAGGGCCACCTAAGCCACCTTGGCCACCCCATCCACCATCTCCACCTCTACCGCCAGTTGGACCGCCGCCTCCTCCGCCACCACCGCCATAAGGTCCCGGCCGACCTGGCTCGCCGTAACTTCTTTTGGCACGCGGGGGTCCCTGAACCTCGGCTTCGAGTACAAAAAAAATTTCGTTCACATCAAAAATACGAGAAAACTATTTTTGTTATCGCCAATACAAACCCAAACAAACTACAACCGCCAATAATATCACACAACTTGCAGTCAATAACTTCATGTTGCTACTGATCCGAGCAGAAAGCATTTATTAGCAAACGCTTTAAAAGTTTTTATTGAATAATTTAGAATAAAAACAAAAATCTTGTAAATGTGTAATAGAAGCACTTAACTGAATGATTGTTTACATTGTTTTTATTGTAAGTTTTTATCACCTTTCAATGGAAAATTAAAAAAGAACAAAGACACAAAAACAAATTTATTATTAATTTCTTTATAACTTACAAGTACCCAGTGAAACGAAAATCTACTTAGGACAATAATTTGCTATAATTTATGAGTAGCGTGTACACAGAGATCTTTCGGGAACAATTCCGAAAGCAGTTATGCAATTTTATAATTATACAAGTATTAGAATATATCTAAGAATTGTCTTAAAGAATATCCAAAATTTCTAGCATTTATTCTAGCGACAATTATTGCACAACACAGTTCACTTACCCTTGAAAGATTGCTTTTATTTTATTTCATTTTATTGTTTATCGAAAAAAATAAATTTCAAGTATTTACTGATCTATGGCCATCGATCGAATTAGAAGCGCATCAATTTAGGGAACAATTACAAGAACTATAAATCACGTAGAGTAACGGTTACGTTAATGCCAATGAGGTAGATAGATAAAAAGTATACGGCAATGTCAGGCGCCTTTCACTAAAACCTGCCTCTACTAAATTTCATGTTCTTCTTCCCGACGGCACGTATTCAAGTCTTCCAATTTATATTACCGGCACAGCATATACGCTGTAAACAGGCCAATGGCATACTCGTTACGGGCAAACGATATTGAATTCGGATCAACTTGCTGTCGTATACAGCTGTAACATTCGTTTCACTCGTCAACCGAGAGAACAGCTGATCTTCACAAAATGAAACGTTAAAAGAAAGAAGCGCAAAAATATCTATGCTTGAGACTTAGAATGGTCGAAAATTGAAGTTTGATTTGTCTAGTACTAGAAAATGGTCATCATTTAATCAATTAATTAAGGAAAGCGACTGAAGAAGCATTTAGAGGGCACGAAATACCTCACCGTTCCGAGACTAATATCTTTTGGTGTAGATCATTTATTATATCAATCGATTCAGAATCATTCTTTGAAGCAATTCCAGCCTGTTTATTTCTCTGTCCGTCTTATATATCGGTTAATATATTTTTATTTTCGAACAATAGATCGCATATATCTTGATCAAATTTATTGCACTGATATGTTGTAATCCTACGTGAAACCCTATTGGAAAACGGATTGAAGCGGATTGTTTCCCGCGATCACTTTTCATAAAATATTAGATCGCAAAGAAAAGATCATCGCCAAGCGAAGCAAATTATTCAAAATTCAATATTATTTCGCTATAATTTTGAAAAGAGACGACTTGAAATTGAAAAAATCCTATATAGAAATCATTTCAAGGAAATGCATTTTTGCATATATATATATATATCGCCCCAAACGGACTCCAGTTTGACGATTACATAAAGAGTCGACATTAATCGATACTCGAGACTCTATGTTTCGAGATTTAACTTTTCGTCTCATTTTTTCGGAGAACAGGAACTTCAACAAGAAACGATAGACAACCCATAGACAGACGACCAAGTACGAATTAAGGCTAATTAAAACATATATAGTTGTTTAATACGTCTATGAGACGTAGTTCTATGCTTTATCATTGCAATGAGGTTAAAAACAATAAAAAGATAATGAAATGAATACATTATGAGCAAAATAATTACAATTGTGAAAAATAATTCTTAGAAAAAATGGGAAATTCATACTTGTATGACACGTAAAATCAACCAATCCGTTAAATATAGTTTCGCACACAATCTCGTTACATTATCAGTACTTTTGTCTGAAGCGAGATCAAGGTGAAACAATTTCTACAGTTTTGTTACATATGTGAAGTTCAGGTCGGTGGTGCAGGTGCAGCGGAACACGGGCCTAATTTAATATCAAATTAAAAACATCTAGAGTTTGCCTAATATAAACCCATTGATTGAACTTTAACGATATTAGATTCAACGTTTGAGAGTGGAGAGCAAAACTGACTTTTTCCAAGTCAATATCTCGCATTCGGTCAGTTCATGCTCTTTCGCCCAATACAAGAATGGGACCTCAAACTTTCAGGATATTTTTAAGAGATTTTCTCAGGTTATATTAGAGCTTATGTCCAACAGAAAGTATTCCAATCAATATGGTTCGGGCTACCAATGCAGCTTGCTTGCAATGCAGCATACAACAGTCATTTAATTCAAAATTTATACAAAGAGGCCCATACGCTCTATATTGAAACTGAAGAGCGGCCCTGTACATGTGTGCTTATATGGGGAAAAACCATCAAGTAAGATTATCCGAGATAATGTTTATTTGATTTTCCTTATAAAAGCCCAGGTGAACGGCAAACTTAGCATCATTGCAACATTAGCTCTGGAATATGAAAATATTTACGTTTCTAGCGACAATATTGGCTTTAGTAGCCTTAGCTTTGGGTAAGTAACGGTATAAAAAGGTGTACAAAGGGTAAAATTAATTATTTTAAATTATGTTTTCTGCAGGTTCTCCTGAGCCTTTGCCAGAACCTCAAGGAGGCGGCGGAGGCGGTGGTGGAGGCTCCTTTGGCGGTGGCGGCGGTGGTGGAGGCGGTGGTGGCGGAAAATGAGTTTTGCTAACTGCTTACTGCTTACCGTTTACGATTGTAACAAAAATTAAAAACTAAAAACAATAAAATTAAAAAAAAAAAAAAAAAACAAATCCCTTTTCTTCGTACGAAATTTTTCATTTGCGATGAACGACTAGGGAAAATTAAAGTAAACGTTTTCTCGGATTTTTCATATTAATCGACGTAAGAGAGAGGGAAATTCAAATTCCCTCCCAAGAAAGGCTCGAAGTGCATATAGTCCTAGTTCAGGTAGCTCACAGCTAATATTGAAAATGACTCAGGCAAGGGAAAATCCTAAAGAGGATGTAAAGCTTTTACTAAATTTCCATTTCGTTCGCAAAGTTTTGTCGTTCAAGTTCACATTTAAAGCGTATGTCTTCGTAATGCTTGCGTGGGAAAAATTTTCTTCGATTCCGCGCAAAAGTTATCGTTTGGGGTCTTACTAAGTATGAAATGTAGAAAGCGGTATTTTCGTCCCACGTTACTTCTGTTTCTAGCGAGTAGATAAAAATGATGTTCAAACAAGAAAAAAGTTATTGGACGTATATGAAGGCGATGAATGGATAGAACGCCAGAGTGAAAACTGGTTTCAGCGTTTTTGCATTGCGTTGTCGAAGGCCGCTAGGAATTGATAAGGACAAATTAAGGGTATTAATTGAAGCAAACTGCCGAATGACAATTCGTGACGTCACTGAAAGTTAAAATCAATTGTATTCCACTACTCTTAATAAAATATTTATACATGAAAACGATATCTCTTTCCGGATTACCCAATACATAAACCTTCTGGTAGGGCGCTCTTTGTATGTTATTCTCGCCTGTCAAATACTGAATTCTCCAAAACCAATGTATTTTCAAATTAAAGTTTCCTAGCCTATGTACGAATATGAAAGTCGATGGTGTATAGCTTTCTAATTCCAAGTGTTACGACACACTCTTCTTGCTACATCACCCAGGCGCAGTTTAGCGATGAATTACGAGCGTTATCCTCATCATAAAAGCAAATTCTTTATAGACTTCCATATAAGCTTCCATAAAATGTTACATCTAAAGACTGTAATAGCGTTGCTTTGACCAGGAGGGAAACACACCTCCATACGTACGTATGTACGCTACATAAATGATGGAGATGATATATGGACAAATTGACTCCCAATTTTAAGGGATATATAAATGGCATACATTACGACAAGGAGAAAGTGCGTGGCGTTTTGTTTTCTTTTTCTTTTAAGGTAATTTTATTAAAACAAATGTTTTTTGCAATTTTGCTTTCACAGGCCTTGGGGAAGCGTTATTACTTAAGCAGGGCGCAATCTTGTAAAATATCACAATGTTTTTTGTATGTCAGCCTTCACCAGCGTTGGATTAGATTTTAGTCTTGCAAACGAAAATGACTGTTCCGTTTACTTAACTGATATAGAAGCTTAGAAAATTTTATTAAACCTAGACTTTGTAAAAATTTGACAAATCTACCACTCGTGGTCCTTAATAGACAGGTTCTATCACATTTAAATGATCTATCAATAATGTCGTAATTGGAAAATAAAACGGCATTGAGTATAGCATCCATTGCATATATATGCTAACATGTCGACTTTATTACATAACATTGAAAATTGCGCCCATCCTTAATTAATTGACAGCTTAGCCTTATTTAAAGTACAGCTTTTCAACCTATAGAAGATGAAGCCTCGATTATTTTTCAGAATGCTTTAATTGCTAAAATATTTCCTCAAGGATAATGGTCACGATGATCTCCGCAATAAGTGAATTAAAAGTGAAATAAACTTGGCAATGTAAAGCGGTTATGAATAACGACAATTAAGAGATACGTAAAAAATCATTGTAGTACTTGTCACTAATTCAATCGAAAGTAATTGCACTTTGACCATGAGCGCAAATGCTGAAGAAGCTTTTCATTTTTCAATATCATTTAGAGCAAGCTGAAAATGCTTCGCATGCTTGTGAAAGATTCCTCGCAAATATGGTGAAGATATTTGATTAAAACCAGCAGAACATATATGACTTGGTTTCCAAAGCTAAAGACGCGCTGAACTGAAAAACATTGTTCAGTCATTCGCACAAGCATGGTTGTAAAAAGTCGATCGATACTTGGTGAATATAGCACGTGAATCAATAGCACGTGAAACTTCGGGGATCGCTGTCAAAATGAAATTTTTTAAAACAATCTTAACGAGCGTCGAAAAGCGGATCGCATGCGAAAATAGTATGCGAAAAATATCGTTAAAGTTTAGAGGTGAACGAAGCTGGCCTAATGATAGCATTGAAATGAGAATCATAAGCTGCTCCTATGTGACCCGACGAAGGGAAATCGTTTAGAATGCATTAGTAAGAAAGGCATGGCCTATCATCATAGCAATGCGATCTTTAATGAGTCAAAAAAAAAAAAAAAAAAAAAAAAAAAAAAAAAAATGATCGAGCTTGGCTAGGAAACTTTGCCCCGGCCGTTTCTTTCGCTCTGTCGGAAATTTCAAAACCTCGATAGTGATGGCATAATAATTTTATCGAAGCAGCTTATTGATCGTAAAAGTAGTTTCGATGAAAAAACGCTACGAACTTTTTCCTTCGATTGATTATTTCAAATATATGGGGTAAGGAACAATAAGCGAAAATTTGATGAAAAAAAAAAAAAAAATCGTGAAATGATTTAGAAAATGATTGCTGAGCAATTCCAAAAATAATTGGGAAACTATTTGGAACATGATGTAGGATATTAAAAGCGTTTGCAATTTTCGCGGAAATAAGATTTTTTTTTTTTTTTTCTTTCAATAAATTCACGATACGCACGATATTCTAATGACTTCATATTTCGATAGTCAAGTGCACTTCACCTTAATTGTTTGAATTTGTTCCGTTTTAGTTTTGATTTATCGGTCACTATAGGTTTTTTTTTTTTTTTTGTTTGCATAATGGTACGATATCAAGTTATGATAATATTGCATCGAACACCTGGGATCAAGTTTTACATTGAATTCAACAATTAATCGATAGTGTATGGGTATGACAGTGAATAATATATGTCTTCAATACTTCAATATAATAAAGCATTAATTTTATATTTATCATCAAAGGATGAAAGTATATTCAATTCGTTTTTGCATTTGTAAAATGAATTCGCGCTTTATACGCATCAATGAAAAACTAGACGTGCACTTGTCTTATCATCTGTCTGTCTGTCCGTCAAAATTCTCAAAGTTAAAAAAAAATAAAAAGATTGACATGAAACACTAAGACTTATCTTATCACTTTTTGCCGGTATTCCATAAATTCATATAAACAAAATGGGTGTGGTTTGCCCACGAATAATTAACAATTCAAATAATGCAAAACAAATCCGAATAAGTCAAACTTTCTGCTCGAATAACTTGCAAAATAGATAAAACTTCCCGATCCAACTACGTGATTTAAAGCGGCCGGTGTTCAAGATTCGCTTCAAAGTGAAAATAATTTCTTACTTGTTTACACTTTCAATTTGAATACTGAACACACCTACATCATCGATGAACAATGTTACAATACATCAAGATCATCAGGTTTTCTACAATACCTTACATACGCCAAACTATATATAAAGCCACAATGTATTATCGATTTTGATAGAAATTTAAATCAGTTGCAAAATGAAATCGTTAGTAATTGTCAGCTTATTCGTGGTACTGATGGTGGCGTATAGCTGCGCTCATCATGAAGAAGGACATGTTGGTGACGGTGATCATGGGACCGAAGGGGAACATGGTGGTGAAGGGGGAAAAGGTGGGGCGGGAGGCGAAGCTGGAGAAGCTGGTAAAGCAGGAGAAGCTGGTAAAGATGGCGAAGCTGGCAAAGGTGGAGACGGCGGCAAAGGCGGTGACGGTGGCAAAGGTGGTGAAGGAGGAGCACATGCCGGCCAAACTGTGAAGCATAGCAGTCACGGCAGTGCAGACCACCACGATCATCATGCCCATGGCATAAAATCACTTAAAGCCGCTTCTCCCAAACTTCATTAAATGTTTGTTATAAAATTTATTATTTGTTGACTAAATGAAAAGTAAAAACCAATAATTGTATCCTTAAAAAAACCAAGTGAGATTATTACAATTATTTCAAGTTCTACAAGGATGCGATATCGGGACCTTTTAGCACAGTTATCATAAGTAGCGCTGAGATTGAGATAAACTGTCAAAAAAAGGGTCTCTACAAAATACCAAAACTCTTAGGATTTCAATATTCATTTATTCTAACTATATTTAAATGTAAATTCACCGCCAAAAACGTTTGGACCTAACTAACGCTATCTCTATTATTAGCTCGCTGCTTAAGACAATTTAGCATTCTTCGAATTAAGATAATGGTACGGAGAAAGGATAATCACACAATCGCTTGTAAGCTGGCTGTCCTTCCCTATTTCTCGTAGCCAAAGACTATACCCTTTTTATTTCCATCATCGAAGGATGAGAGATATAATCATTTTGTCAAAACGTTTGCGACACGTCCGGAAGGAAGCTTTAGAGATTCTATAAAGTATATATATTTTTGATTAGCATCAAATTTTGAATCGATTCAAGTCTGATCAACTGTCCGGCTGTCCATATATTTATCTCTGTACTGTCTGTTCTAAAGCTAGCGGCTTCAAATTCGTCAGAAATATTGGAAGCTCTTGCAGGTTGGTATCATCTGTCTGTTTTTCAAAAAAAACATTTTTTTTTTGCTCATTTTATGGATGGACTATAGCAGAAAAATGTATGGAAATTTGAACGTGTATTCTATTGCCGATGGTACCGGTGCAAAAACTCGAAAGACTGACCAAGCCTACCCAATATTTTTTTAATATTTGTTTTGGACGCGCAAAAACAATCTTCCAGAACTCCATAAAGCCTATAAATTCTTGGCCGATTTCAAATTCGAAATACATGTAAGCGTCATCTGTCCCATTTTCCGTCTGCGCAACTGTAAAATGGTAAACATTCTCTCGTTCGCACAAAAATGAAGATATCGCCAACAAATTCGCAAAAGAATTTGAGAATTACCCAAACTGTTCAAAGAACAAGCCCACAACACCCACGCCACTATGTAACAAATACTGTGCACATCTTTCTTTACCGTGTCTCTTGTTTGTTTGTTGCACTCATAAAGTGCAACACGCACGTTCACCATATTAATTTCCACTTTTATTCTAAAGGCAGAAAAAATCCACTACGCCCACCCAATATTTTAGAGTGTGAAAATTTAATTCTTTCCTTTGTTTTTTAGTCTTTCTTAGAATAACGATGATAAGCATAAAGATTCGGTCACGAACGAATATAATTTTCATATTTATTTAAATTAAGTCTAAAAGACAAAGGAAAGAATTAAATTTTCACACTCTAAAATATTGGGTGGGCGGAGTGGATTTTTT
>NW_023998427.1:93187-134344 GCF_014805625.2 Glossina fuscipes
ATATGTGTTTACGCCCTTTTATTGCCTTTTTAAAAAGAATAAGCAGAAAAAATTTAAAAAAAAAAAAAAAAAAAAAATTTTTTCCAATTTTTGTCAAATGCAGCGTTCATGTCGAGTCTACAGATTCTCAATCCAAGCAAAACAACTTTTATTGTATTTAGCGCAAGAAAAAGTCAATATAAGGCAAAGAAATTATTTGTAATTTCAGGCTTCAAAAGCGATCTACACTTCTATACTTATCACTAAAGGTTGCTTTTCTTTTCATAATGCATGTAACACTCAAAGGGAAGCTTTAGACTAAAGTTTACCGTATGTATGTATGTTCTTGATTAGCGTAAAATTCTGAATTGATTAAGCCATGTCCGTTCGTCTGTGTGGCGTTTCCTGTTGACACTCCTCCTAGTCGCTAAAAAGGAAGATATCGTCTTCAAATTTGATAGAAACATTGGAACTTTTTGCGTGCACTCTTTGGTATTGAAAATGGGGCAAAATTGATCAGAGCAGTAACACGCAGTGGAGCGTAAACTGAATGTAAGTCAGTTTTTTTTAACAAAAATTTTTGAATTTTTGCTCATTACTCGGAAATTTTTAAACTTAGAAGGATGAAATTTTCCACATTTACTTTGCCAAACACTTTAGCCTTTACGTGCAAAAATAGAGAAACTGGGCCGTATCCGCACAAAGTTGCAATCGATTAAATTATCTTTTTTTCACTTTGTTTCTCAGTTTAATACGGGTTTTGTCATAGCGCAAACAAGACAGAGAAGGTTTAAAACTATTCTGCACATTCCCCAAATACAGATATATTATCTGCCTAAAAATTGAGTTGGTTCTAAAATAAATATGGTAGGCACTGCGGTTACCTTTTTTTTTCATAATACCAACAATATGGGTCTCAAATAAAAGAACTTGGAGAGTAGAATGCGAAAAACAGAGTGGTGGGTATGCGAAATTCGCCCCAAGCCAATTTTCCAATTAGTGCATTTTTTTTCAAAGATTTTCGACTTTTCCTATAAATTTATCTTTGATCTTTACAAAAATGTCCTCATGCTTCCATTAGTTTATTCATCTATTTTAGAGAAGTTAAAAGGGGGGAGGATTATTGTTCTCAAAGATATTTAATGTAGATTCCGTCTGATCAGGGCCTGCTGGATGGTCAAAATTGACTTGGATTAGTTGTATCAATCTATAGCCAGACTAAGAAATGTAAAGAGCAATAAAATAGTTATAATTTTGATAAATCCTTCGAGTAGGATATGTCGCAGGTATTTACATCAAACGCCCTAGGAATTCCATTCAATCCACTTGTACTTGAATCACTTAATCTTAAGGATTGACGGGTCCATTTTTTATATGCAGCCGGCATTGTGCATATCATAAGTGCTACAACCAACATATCGATTATGGGAGTGAGAAGTTGCCTCGTTATCAGATTCGCACTTTCATTGCGTTTGTATGCAATTTATTGAAATTTAATGACATGAATTGTGTCTCACTTTTAACATCAATTAGCCAACAATCTCGATTAAATGATTTTCTGAACAAAATTATTTTGCTTTCATTTGTCTGGACGAGTAAAGAAAGCTTTTTCGAACAATCTGTTTAATTAAAGGGGTATGGCACTCTGATTGGCGATATGTTCGTTTCAAAATTTTTCTAAAAATGATACTCATTCGACCATAGCAGTTAATGGATGCTTTATCGAGCAATGTTGCATTTTTTGGCTGAAATTGATGTAATAGATGTAAGCGACTTTTACTTGCAGCAGAACGCGTTCGCTTGCGATGTAACTCGTGAAACAATGGGTTATCGCGTTTCAACCATAAACTAATGATTGCTATTAATATTACACTACTGAGACAAGTTTGTAAAAGATACGAAAAAAAAATATAAAAAAATTTTCTTCCAGAAGACTTTTTATGGAATCGTACATCCAATCCAATAAGACGTACATATCGTTTCTAATCAAAGTTAATAGTAAAAGTTTTTCACTCTGCGTCTTTCGTATTTCTTGCTGCATAGCATAGTTTCGTTTCTTAAGCTTCTTGCAAAATAACTATAATATATATGTTTCAATTGGAAAGATCACAGCAACGATTAAAATCTAAAATAAATTAATATATTTTTTTTTAGTAAATAATATTTAAGGACAGGGCGGCATCCAAGATGGTCGCACACAATCAGGTCCTTTTGCTCCGCCGGGACCGCCGGGTCCGCCCGGTCCATGACCCAAGGAACCACCACCGCCACCGCCGCCACCACCTCCGCCACCCGGTTCACAATTACAACCGCGGCCACCACCGCCGCCACCACCACCTCCTCCGCCACCTTGCGGTGCAGCTATAAGAAAATTTTTTTTTTTTTTAATTTTTCAATTTCAATAATATCCATTATAATTATAATTATAATTATTCGTTAAGGCGCAATGACACACAAACCTTCATATAAAGCGAACAAAACAAATATATAAAATATTAACGTTAACAGCTTATTCATCTTTGTGAAACGACACTTTTCCCACGTTTAGCTTCCGCGCTTATATTTCCATTTCTTTTTATACAAATTTTCTCTGCGCTTCTATTTGTAATCTAATAATAACAAATAACAAAAAAAAAAAAAAAACAAAGCAAAACAAAGCCGCAATTTTTACAAATATATAGGCCCAGACAAGTAGTGCTAGTAGTGCTAGTAGTGCTAGTAATACTAAAAGTGCTTACTAATAATAACAACAGCGACCAAATTGACATCAAGCGTTATTGAGATAAGATAGCTCTTGTTACTTGTATTAAGGAAAAATCCCATACCTTGATTTCATTCGTAAGACGCACTCAAGCATATATATAAATAAATTTTTACTTATAATTGCAAATTATTGTTTTCATTGCATTTGAATTTGGAAAAACTGCAATAAATTACGTTATTGTCGTTCCCGGGACAGTTTCATGCAATTAATGCGAAACATATTGAAACGTTTGCGTGATCGTTGCTGCTTATCAGCTTTTCAAACGGCAAAAACACTGTTTAATTGAATATATTTTGAAGCGCAATGTCGTCTGTGTGTCGTCAAGAAGGTTATCAAAAATTGAAGAAAGAAATCATCATTAAATCAATTATCGGAAGGATGATCTGTAAATTGCAGATTTACAAATTGCCCGGACATATTTGATATCAATTTGATCAATTGCTCGAAATCTTTTCTTCTTAATCTCGATCAACGTCAAGTTCTCAATGGATGTAAGCCTTACCGTTAATCGGCCATTTATTTGCCGGTCTGATGATCGATCTTCAAGCCGCAACAGATATAAAAACCATTGGAATTTTGTGCATTTGATTGGTTTTTGGGATACGATTAAATCGGTCGACAGACACGCCTACAATTAGCAACATTAAATGATAACATCTTCGATTTGCGCATTTCACGCTCAATTCTGTCAAACGCTAATACAACAGACAGAGACACCGTGAAATTTTATACGTACGTATTATTTTACAAAAATGGAAAAAAATCAGCCATGCCCACCCCATATTATGGAGTATTGATATTTACTTTTATTCGTTGTTTTTTTTTTCTAAATTCTTTTTTAGAGTAATCGAATATAATTTTCTTACTTGCTCGCTTTCTCCTTGTTTTTGCTAAACTTATAGCTATTGATTAACATCTTCCTCTGTACATGATTTTCACTTTCTTCGGTTGCGTAATTGTTTTAATTCTCTAATCGATGAAAAGATAAACCGACAGATTTATTACACTCTAATAAGAAAGCTCTTCAACCCATTAAAAATCGCTTGCATAAGCAATGGAAAAATGAATTCCAAAATGATGCATGAGCTAAATATGATCGTCCTTTGCAGCAACTTTTACCAAATGTTCGAAAAGAAATCTTACATTTCATCGACCATATAGCACAGAATACTTTATTCTTAAATGCGAGAAACGTGAATGCGTTAGGAAAATAACATAATCTGATCGGGTAAAGACTGTGCCGTAAGGCAACGTTTAAGCCGCTCCAGATGCGGTTCGTTTACTTCATTTGAAAAACTTAACAGCAGAATGAATGTTTAACAATTGTGGATTACTACGCCGTTTACGTGAGAGATATAGGTATCCGTCACTGCACTATGAATCACTGCAACTTTTTCTACGCTCCAGAAGTAGAGATTTTCGCAGGGTATTATGGGAACAGACGCAATCAAAACAAGTAAGAACATTATGGTCGGGCATGGCCGATCATTAAACACCTTACACAACATTGTCTAACGCGATTCTTATTTTTGTATGAAATTGCTATTAAGGGTCAATTTTCAATTACCACATGCATATCACCACGGTGCATATTTGACCCAAATCGGACAATCCGAAACATATTAAATAAAGTCCTAAAGTTCATATAAAAATAATGGATTTCTTTTTCCCCAAACTAATATTAAAACTTTCACTTTTCTGCTCGATAAAGGATTAATTTTTGTGAAAATTCATATTATAATCGATTTCGAAAAATAGGCCGAGATGGTCCAAATTTGGTACAGTTAAGTTTTTTATGTTAAATTACTATTATGATATAATTTTCATCATGTTGTATGAACTTTAGTTTTCGTTATATGAGAAAGTTCAAAGCTTGCCTCCGCCAGTCCAAAGTTTTCATATCAATTTAGATTGCCGAAACACCCCTGCTTAATCACTTTTGCTGAGAAATTTTGAAAATTACAAGTTCTTTCGATATAACGACTTTTCAGAATATGGCGTTATATGGAGAGTGGTCGAAAAAGTGAACGCATCCGAACCATTTCCAATAGTGTTCGGCTTTGGGTCAAAACACGTCACTATATCAAACTTTATCGAAATATCTCAAAAATAGCGACCTACAGCTTGAACACAAATTTATATCGAAAGACTTCTAGACGGACAGACAGGCTTCAGATCACTTCAGATTGTGATTCTGAATCGATCGGTAGAATAAATGGTAGATCTATCTTAAGCGTGTTACATACAGCAACACCAACTTAACATGCTCTGTGCCACGAATAATGTAAGGCATAATGAAGACGTTCAGCCGGTGATTTCGTATCTAAGTTTATCACTTACTGAATTTAGTGATCTATTCCATATGTTGTCCGTCCTTGTGGCATTCTTCATCCCGCTAAAGTATTGGAAGCCATTAAACAACAGTGCACTTGAAAATGTTTAAAATATCATGTTACCTTACGGCCCAACAAAGATGTTGCCACAGCAAGCTAACTCGTAATAAACGATACCAAGGCGGATGCAATCGAATAAGAAAATGCCGAGCATGAAAAAGCTACTACGTAAAAAAAAAAAGCAAGGAAAAAATAATGCACAGTCGTATGTATCATCATATCGAGCAAATTGGAACGTGTGCTCCGTATGCTCAATGGAAAATCATTCCATCTTTGTTGTTGTAATTGATGCTTCAAATTTATATCTTCACTCTTTTATCGAATTGCATGTGCAATACATCGGTATGACGGTCGTTCATGTTTTTGTTTTTATTATATGTATGTTAAAATAAAACGTTTTCCTTAATGGACATATATACATATATATATATATATATATATATTTATTCCTTTTATTTATTCCTTTTATACTAACCAACGGCTGGTGAGAGTAAACTCATTTTCTCATTTGCTTCAAAACACGTTCGTGATGCATTTTCATCAAGATTCCTACACGTATCTCTTCTATTTGTAGTTATTCTCCTTAACCGACATAATTCAGACTATTCAGATCGATAAGCCTTTGCAATTTCTCTGATAAAACCATTATGTCATCATTGTATAGGGCTTTTGGTTTTAATCTGAAAAAAAAAAAAAAACGACTTGCGATAATTAGATTCGTTTGCGAACGAATCTTTTATGTCCATCACCGTTATTATGTGAAAGATTGAGAAAAAGGAAGAATATAAATTTACATATTCCATAACATTGGGTGGGCGTGGTTGTTTTTTTTTTTACTATTATATTAATAACTGTTTCGAAATTTATCTCGTATATCTGTTGTAGTTTAGCAGCAACGAGAACGAACGGCACGGAAAGCACAAATGTTCTCAGTGTTGATTAGATAGACATGTCCGTGTTGTAGCCGTGTACTTTGATCTGCTTGCACCTTTTTCAAAACTCTTTTGCAAATTTATAGGCAATGTTTTCATTTTTGCGAACGAGAGAATATTTACCGCAGATACTACATAGTTGGACAGACGGACAGATGAGCAAACGAATGGAGGAACATTCTTAAGTCGATTCAGATACAGGGTATGTTAAATTAGTGCGGACGTATGTAGCATGCAAAAGGTCTTAAAATAGACTCACCTTTTATTATACCGATCGATTCAGAATCATAATCTGAATTGATCTAAGAGTGTCTGATCGCCTGATGTCGGTCTATATGAATTAGTATTCAGGCTACACGTCGCATAGGGCAAAAAAGTTTAAGTTTTAATATGTTATGATGAAAGTTTATCGATTAGTTTATCGAGTAATTCAATATAAAAATTAACTCTACGAAATTTGGAGGACATACACCTATTTCCAGATTCTGCCCTATATAAGGATTTGCACGCAAATTTTTGTTCTTTGGGGCAGAAAAGTCTAAATTTTCATATTTTATGATAAAAATTGCTCGATAGTCGTTATTTGATATCAAAATTAACGCTACTAAATTTGGACTAGATACGTCTAATATTACATCATTTCTTACGTAAGGATTTTCACGACAATTTTTGTTTTTCAGGGCGGAAAAGTCCAAGTTTTACTACGTTTGGATGAGAATTGACTTATAATAGTAATTTTTTATAGATATTTCTTAGCGCTTCTTAACCCTTCTTGCGGAAGGTAAGCATTTATTTGCAAATTTGTCTAGCTTTTAATATACAATCCCGTAATAATAAGTTCCTAAAAAAACCGGTTAAAATTTTTTGTGTTCTATGGCAAAACTAAGAATTGTGTTAAACATATTGTGAAGTGTATTCAATAGTCGGCCTAACCAGACAATAATCTTTCCACTGGTTTTTTATCGGAAATAATCATTTTAAATAAATTGTCTTAACTCTTACGCAATATCATTTAAGCGATTACCTGAGGTTTTTCTATTTCGCTGCTTTAATTGTAAAGCACTGTTAGGTAATTCATTGCCGTGTCGTAGGTTAAGGCAAATAATTTCATTCCATGCAAATGGTTTTGTTTTAATCTACCTTACGTATAGCCTTTTCGACAAACTCGTTTTGCTTTCATATAATTTGTTCATTGGAATTTTTTCGTCGTATCGCGATATATAAAAAAATCACCTAACTCGCATGAGAACATGGACACCAATGGAATATCAATTAATTCGTTGTTTGAAGTGTTATTGACGTGTTTCGTAATCGTGGAGAATAGCGCTCATTGCAATGTTTACACTGTACACTACCCCTACCCATACAACGTCATATTGTAGAGAATTCATTATACGAAAATAATTGCAATTTTCAACACTTTTTGACAAAAACCGCTTAATAATAGTAATTCGGAATTCTAAACGGAAGTGGAAAATTTGCACGAGCAGAAAACAATGCATTATTTTATCAATCAACAATTACATTAGACGAAGTAGTATAGCCCTCGAACTTTTTCTATTTTTTTTTTTTTTTTTTTTTTTTTTTGAATAACGAATCACACACACAGGGGATGTCTCTTATTCCTGCAAACGATGACGATCAAAAAGTGAAGAAAAAGACCGACGCAGAAAAGCGATCGCAGCCTAGTGGGTCTGTATCATCAACTGAGCACTCATTACACATAAAGCAAGCTCTATCGCACTGGAATTTGACCCCGCGAGTACTGATTCTTTAGTTGCGGTTCGTACGTACTCGGCTACTGTTGCGGACAATAACGTTTGCATTTATGGAGGACGGGTATTGTAAATTCGCTATGTACAGGCTACACTCAGAGCGATTTGAGGAAAATCAGTGGTAGTGCATTTGATACACTGACATGTACTGACACAAGCATGACACCTATTGAATAGGGAATCAAAACATTTTTACGACAATTCCCCACATTTGGCTGTAATTAAAAAAAAAAAATTTTTATCTAAACAAATTTGTACCTTTTATTAGGGGGTTGTATATATATTTTGGCCCTTGACTGGAGGATCAGATTTAGTGGACGAAAATCCAGTTCAAACTTGCAAAGAACATTGGCACAGCTTGGCGATTGATCAGCCAACTACGTCAACATGTTTACATGCGATGGAAAGGATTTAAAAGAACGAAAAATGCTAATCTCGCAAATACCCTGAAAATGCCATATTGGCCACTTGATGCAAGAGTTGCCCACAAATACGCTGTTGCAGCTCGAATGGGAAGTTCTGCCGCACCCAGCGTACTCGCCAGATATGGCGTCTTCTGATAACCACTTGTACAGATCGATGCATAATGGCTTGGATGGCACACGGCTCCGCAAAGTTAAAGAACCGTGAAAATGGATCGCTGCCAAACCAATATAAGTTCGTTCGACATGCTATCGCAAGGTTGCTAAACCAATTATAAAATGTTGCAGAAAATGATGCAAAACTATTTCGATTAATATATATTGTGGCAATTTTCAACAATGAATTCTTTATTCAAGTCAAAATATGGCCAAAATATATGCAACTACCTAATATTATTGCTCGACAAAACTTCACTTCTAACAAAGCAAGAACCTACGAATGTAAGAGAACTTGTAATGTCCTGCAGCATAAAGCGATCATAAATATTCCCATTTGAAAATATTGAAAAATTTCAGGCGTAGATCAGATATGATATGAATTTTTATTTGCAAAACTGTCCAAACATTACAATTTTATTCTTACGTAAGAAAGCATTAAGAGTTACAGTGGTCGACGCAAAACGGTAGATAATTGATTTTTAAGAAGGATAGGCGACTTATTTGCCACCACCACCTCCGCCACCACCACCACCACCGCCGAAGGCAGCACCGCCACCGCCGCCGCCACCACCACCTCCGCCGAAACCAGCCTCATGGCCATGGTTGGGATGAGGTACAGGATTAGGATTAGGTGAGGCTTAAAATAGACAAATTTCACTTATGTTACTCGGAACTGTTTAGCTCGAGGAGATGTTTTTCAACTTACCACTAGCCACAGCCAATAGACTGGCTAATAGAGCCACAAGGTAAGCAAATAGCACGTAGAACTTCATCGGAAATAAGACTGATGATCAATTGAACAATATAAGCGCTATTTATACCAAATATGGGAAATCGAACCTGTTTTCAAAATCTGTCGCAGCCTCTACGAATTTATCAACAATCAATGCAAATAAAATATTTATAAATGTTTTCTAGGAAAATCCCGACTTGAATATCATTTTAATAATATTGGATTTACTGAATTTTGCTCATCTACATACACATATGTAATCTTATACGTTTATGCACATACGCGCAAATTAATTAATTCCTAATTAACAATATCAATCAATCAATTTTGATATTTAATTGTTTTCAATATAATTAAAAAGGTTTAGTTTTTTTTGAACGAGTGACTGTTGCATTATATTTCGATCTTATTGCTAAACGAATAATAGAGAATAAATCATAACGATGGCGGTACCCGACAAATTCTCTTCATCTGCCCTAATACACTTGATGGTCAACAGTTAAGGTCCAGCGTGGTTTTCACCAAACCATCTGTATGCAGGTATGCCTTGCGAACGAAAGCCTACCGCCAAAAGAGTTCGCCGAAAAACTCAATAACAAAAAAAAAATTATGCCATAAGAATTAGTTCTCGATATTTTTCATCAAAGACGCATAACCGAGCTCATAACAGTGATTAACAAATCAATCGATAAAAACTCAGTGCATTTTTTTTTTTTTGAATTTTTCCCTCCATTTTTAGACGATATTAATATTTTGTATTAGAACACTTGCATTCTTCACAGTCCTTAGAATCGTGCTTGCATTTTGGCCATTATCGTTTACCCATTCGTTCAACTGTCATCTACTGTTGCAAAGACTGACTGACAGACAGGTAAAGCTTGACGCAAGTATGCTTAGTTCAAGAGACGAAATCAAAAGGAATAAAAAAATTTGTAATCTTTATCTCTGGAGAGATCTTGTAATATATTCAATGTTGCAAAATAAACGACTTGCTTTACAGTTTTTCTCTTAGTTTACAGTGTTAAGGTTGTGCATTTTCTACATATGGCAAGACTAAGACTAAGCTTCTTACTAAAGTAAATTAAAACGTCATAATTGACCGTGCTCCTGGATCGGCATTTTTCTCATAAAATATCACAAATTAAATCATTTCATTATAGAAAGTCGCTTATGCGGGAAGGACAAGTAGACCGACATTATCCAAGCTAAGTACCGTAAATTTACATGTCATTGAAAACACTATTTATGGCCAGTGTTTAGCATAAAATATTATATAACGGTATAATATATACGTAAATTGTGAAAATGATTATATAAAGGGCGTTTTAAGAAATTCAACCATGTCGCCCTATTTAGTGTCCAAAAATTATTACTTTTAACCGATTTTTCTTGGTAAATATTTCCAATAGCAAATTTATTTCATATATGCCTTTATATGGAGGCTGGTGGTAAAAATGAATCGATCCAATGCATTTTGAATAGTCAATGTACCAAATTTGTGCCATCAAAATATCTCGAAAATTTTTATATGAATGGACAGACATAATCTATTCAAAAGACGATTCTTTAACGATTGGTATAATGAACAAGTAAAAATATTATAGCCGAGCAAAGGCGACCATTAGATACCTTCGCCAAAATTACGCATAATTTTCATGCAAACGTGTACTTCGAATCAAAGCCTGGAGAATGTCCAAAACTTGATATAACAAAATCCAGATGGAGCAAACTTGATTTACTTTCCATAAATTTTATTATTCTTCTATTTGCGTCTAAACTAGAAGTTTTTCGGCATTTAAGGGCTTGGTTTTCGTGACAACCTCTATATATGTTCGAGTCTTAAAAATATAGACTTATGTGATCCGAATTCCCTAACCGATAAGTTTTCTGTTAAATTGCTACTATGAATCCATTTTTATTAATAAATATTAAAAATTAAAGCTTTTGCTGAAGGGCTTACTATTCATGAGAAATCTTATATGGAGTAAGATCTATAAAAAAGGCCACATCTAGTTAAAACATTAAACGTTGAACATTAAACATTAACAATTACGCCTTTTGGGCATATAAAAAGAGTTTACATTTCTTAATAATCCTTATGTACGGTATCGAAAAAAGATTGAGTTTTCGTAGAAACGGTTGGTTATATGACAAGCGGGTTCAAAAAATCAGCCCAGCCGAACCAAAGTTGCAACACCAATTTGAAATATCGAAGTGCTATTACTCAGTGCGCTTTCCTCGGAAAAATGTTGAAAAACAAAGTGCAAATATTCAAATTGATCGGAATAGTGAACCATTCCAAAACATATCTAAGAGCGACATGCAGGTTGAATACAAGAATACATGGACACCTATGAGAAGAACCTACAGATAGGCCGATAGACAAGCTCAGATCGATTTCGAAAATCGGGCTGAATCGGTCGAGAAAGGTGCGTCTATCGTAAAGTCCTCTGCATGTTTGATAAGTCTGCCCATACTTAACATACTCTATAGCATAAATGGTGGATGGTATAGAAGTAGCAAAAAAAAAAACATTTCACTAATTTCTCCCCAAGCAATTATATGCTGCGAACAGTACCATCGTTACTAAAATTGTAATGATCTATGTTGCTCAATTGTCTATTAACCTGACGTACTTGTGTGCAAGAAACATAGATCATAAAGTTATGCGGTGACGCAATAAAGTTTATTATTTTATTTATGATATAAAACAAAATTTCTGAATTTGCTTACTATGCGTTACATTATTTGTCGTATAATAGCCAGTAGCGATACAACCGATCAAGATCACAATTTTCATATTCATCATCGAAAAGTTGAGAGAGATGCCAGATCAACTCTTTCCTTTATCACACCCAGAGATGCGTGATAATGGCAACAGCAAGTGCGTATTGATATATTGAATAACTGCTGTGCTTGAAACGCTTCTATTCAAAAACATGAAATGGATAATCCAAACATAGCGAACATATGTTCTTAGTTGATATCTGTAGATTGATAGTTGAATGGTTCTCAATGCCATCTAGGTATTAAAGAGTTGCGACTGATTTGCTGACATGTTTTTAATTGAACGAGTAAGAAAATTCAGTTGTGACCGAAGCTTTTACATCCATCACCGTTCTCTTAAAAAAGGACAAAAAAGATAGAAGAACTAAATTTTGATGCCGGCAATGGGGATTGGGCGCGGCTAATTCTTTCTATTCCGAAAAGAACAGTTTTTGCCGCATAGTCCTGTGGGCGTTGTAGACGTGTCCAATGAAAAATCTAGGCCACTTTCAAAATCTTTTGCAAATTTGTATGCGATATCTTTATTTCAACTAACGGGACAACGTTTACCATAGACATTACGCAGTTGGACAGACGGACAGATGGACTTGCTTAGGTGCATTTGGAATTTGAAATTACCCAACAATTTATGTATTTTATGGGGAAAAAAATTAAAATTTATTACACTATAATATTAGGTAGGCGTGGTCAATTTTTTCCGCTTTTGTACAAGTAATGAACAAAAAAAACTAATTTTTATTGCTTTTGAAAAACGAAGGCGTTCCCATTTTACGTAGTACTACAGGCTTGCCATTTGACCGAGTCGAGCGATTTTCAATTTCAACCAAGAACTTCCAATCTTGCTTAAAGCGGATCGAAGCAAAATTGCAAGCTGCTCAAGAATACATCCACTTCGTGGGGTCGCTGAAGCTTCATTTTGAGCCCACCCAATATTATAGAATATGAAAATGTTTCTTTTTTTCTTTTCCTAGTATTTTTTACGATAAGGGTAATTGGCGTAAAAGATTCGGTCACAACTGAATATAATTTTCTTAGATGTTTTTTTTTTTTTTTTTACAAAAGTGTAAACTGATGCTACCTCAATCGTATGCAAATCACGTAATTTCTTTGCAATTGCTTTACGATAATAGTAGTATAACGACATATTATGGCGCCTAAGCGACTCTTGTATTGTCAGTCGTTCTACACTAAAAACTGCGCATTGATTTAAATAAAATTATTATTATTATTATTATTGTAAAATATACAGCGGCTTGTTTTTTCCAAGAATTTTACCTATATACATGATATGAACACATGCATGCATGCATACATACATATTATATATTTTGCAATGTATACGAGATTGTGTAAAGAAATAAAAGTTTTATATAGTAATTAATATTAACTGACTTGACTTCAATTAAATATTAAACTCTCGCTGACTGACTGACTGACTAACTGACTGACTGACTGACTGACTAACTAACTAACTGGCAATTTAATCACGTGCATTCGCTTTGAGTTGCACTCAAACACAAAAACTTATGATTTCTATAACAAATGTCTAAACAATTGTCATCAATTGACTGATTTATAAGTCTTGTAAAATAATTAATTTATTTTATTAATTTATTTAATTTCTTTACAATTTCCATTTTAAATATAATTTAAATTAGTTTTTTCAATTTTCTTTTTTTTCGTTTTTTTTTTTATTTTTGTTTAAACTAACGTTTCAAGTAAATCAAGTAATTCGAATGTAAAGGCAAGTAGATGATAAGAGCCGTAACTGATACCAAGTTATCTGAAATGCTTCCGTCTCAAGAACTTCGATGACGCTTTAGTAATGATAGCCATAACCTTGACCGCTGGAACCGCTACCACCACGGCCACCACCAGTAGAGTAACCGTAACCGCCGTTACCGCCAGCACCGCCGTAACCTCCATTTGGACCCACACCGCCATACCCGTAGCCTCCGTCTGGACCACCTCCGCCGCCTCCACCACCACCGCCGCTACCTCGACCAAAACCCCCACCTCTTCCACCGCCTAGACTACTTCCGCCACCACCCCCGCCATACGGACCACCACCGCCACCACCTCCGCCATAAGGACCTCCGCCCCCACCACCATATTGACCTTGGCAAACTACACTGCACCACACTAATAACATACCTATAACTAATAGAAGTGATCTCATCCTAATAACATTCGCGCTTTACTTATTTTTACTAACGACAACAGCTCTCTTTGCAAACTAAATCTGAATATTTGCAAGGTTTTCAAATTTACTCAATTTGTCAGAAATAGCAATAATCAGAGATGAAATTGCGGTAACTTTTGCTTTTATTCGTATTGGAATTATTAAAAACAAATATGAAACCTGACACGATCATCTCTTATCAATATCAATAAATTTCTTATTTTTATTAATAATAACAAATTGATGTGGTTTCTAGTTTAGGTTGCACAAGTGTGCAAGTGTGTTGTTCGCGGAATTTGAATGTCGTACCCGCGCAGATATAGGTTTCATTAACAAGTCTATGTCACAGATTTACGTTTTAAATGCTTCCCCGAAATGAACTGACATTTCAATTTATTCGTAATTGATGTCCCCTCTGTCCGTACATATGACTTAAATATTAATTTTTATATTCTACACAAAAGATGCTTCAAATTTGTCAAACATTTGTTTGACATCGATAACAGTAGCGGTAGCATGAAACGCAGACTTACATCTATCGGTCTGTCTATTCCGATGTATAAGTTATGAATGCGACGTCAAAACTTTGTCTGCAAGAACACTTTTTCTCTTCCCTTTCTATCAAATTCAAGCCAAAAATCCACATAATTTATCGACAGATCTGTCCACAATTGAGAAGAAACCGATCTTCTTCGGATTTTATTACGGATTATATTCTCGTATTTATGTATTTACCCATAATCGTACTTTCATTGGAATATTTAAAACTATGCTCCAATAGTATTTTAAAAACAAAATGGCCGCGACACTTACAGCAGCATCCTTTTCTTTTTTCATAAGACTTTTTTGCTCTGCTTTGTATTCTTATAGCTCGCGATTTTTTATCTATACAACTTTTAAAGTATTATTTAATATCTGTTGTTCCTAATCTATGACCAGCCATACACGTGATCAGGAAGAGAGGCGTGGACAGAAAGGGTGGTGTGTTCCACTTGAAAATGGAGACATCAGCTACGATGGAAGAGGCCGCTGCTGATAGGCAGGTCCAAAGACAAGTAGTACAGTTTAAAAACTACGAGTCGCGGTCGTGTGTTGTGCAGTATGCAAGTAACTGCTGCACGGGTGGGCGGTAACGCTGAGATAGCTCTGTACTCCTGTTGGTGGGCAAATCTCTTTTATCTCTCTAGAACACTTGGCCTGAGTGCACCTGTACATAAGCACAATACAGCCCATCTTACGCCGATGCTCAAGAGTATCGAGAGTTTTATGCAAACTTTCGTAACCTGCAAGCAATATTTTGATGCTTCCGCCCACATATTCCGGTTATACTTTAATTTTAACCGGATAGGAGACGGCATGGCATACTGAAGGAAAACGGATGACACAAGGTGCTATCGTCTGCAGACGACTGGATAGGACTTTCTATTACGCCCAGGTGGTCGTTAATGAATACCACGAGGAGAGAAGGACAAAGAAAAGCGCCCTGAAAACTAATGCGAAACACATCTAATAGGTCCAAAATGTGTCAGCGGCCAAAATTTTAACAAAATAATTCGAAATTTTGCCCACTGTAGGTTGAGCAGAAGTAATGAAAGAGCAAGACAAAAGAAAAGACGAATTTCCATTTGAAGCGATGGGTATAATAACAGGTGTGTCTACCTCAAACAGTTCCCTGTGTTAGATGTACGATGTAAATGCGTATCAAGAATAACGACATTGTACACTTTTTCAACATAGAAAAGGCAGGCGGTCGCTTAATAAGTCGTTTCATCGCCAGTAAATAAACAGTTTCGTCCTTGCAACACAAACTTAATATATTTTTTATATGTTGAGCAGCGGGATACGAAAGCGCGTAAGATTTGCAAACGTTGTTGAAGCGTAGATTATTGCATGATAAAGTATCAGTTTTTGGCGGCTTGGAATGATCAATGTCGCGACATAACCTCAAAAGAAGTACACGAAAATGGAAAATACTTTATGTGTTTTGCTAGCGATCATTAGGATCGCGTAGAAAAATTCGAGAAAAAATCTGCAAGAAATGAGAAAAATTCAATGTAGTTTCCCTTCGCTTTAATCGATCAATGAACTAAATAAAAACTTTAATCATTTTTTATATGAGAAAGAGTAAAACCTTAAAGTCTTAAGACAGTAGCATTTGAGATTTGAAGTTGGTAACATTGAGTTGGTTGGTATATATATATATATATGCTATGTATTATGCTACTTATATGCAGAACATAAGTGATTTTGAAAAGTCGTAATTAGTTTTTATCATGTTTTTCAACGCGTTCGGAACCGTTACATTCATCATGGGAACTATTTATTAATTATTATAGAGTAATAATTCTATCTGGCGTTGCGCATAAACAATTTGTTTTCTCGCTGCAAATATGAATAAAAATGAATTGTATCGTAAAAAGAAACAGGTTATAAAATTACTTCTACGAATCCCATGCAATTCAATATAAAATTAAATAACATTTTTATTAACCAGTTTAGAGGTTCTTTCTTCAACATCAACATAATAACGAATGAGTTGATTTTATCATTTCGTATGTAACGTGAAGAGAGTTCACCTTAAGACCTTAAGACGCCATAATTTATTTTCTGATATATATATGATTGCAGATATGCTTTTATACTTTAGGGCGTTCGATTGGGCGGAAATCAAAAAAAAACCGGAAAAATTTAAAAGCGTTACTTACCGGCCATAAAAATTGAATTAGCTCGTACCACTATCGGTGGTTATTCCATATTCGATTCAAGCCAGGAAAAAAAAAAAATTTGCTTTCTTATTATTATTTTCCTTTTTTTCTCGAAATTCTCAACGGGAAATAAAACTATTTACGTTTGATCAGTTTGGATTTGTGTGGATGTGTTTTTCTTTTTTTGTTTCTAATATAAATAACGACATAAACTGCGAAGACATCAACATTTTAATCGAGAGTTCATCAAGTGCAATATGAAATTATTTTCTGTTCTGGCCGCTGTATTAGCCCTTGTAGCTGTAGCTATGGGTAAGCTTATTAACGCATTGTAAACGCATTCAATTCATAGGTTTGTTCAAAAAAAAAAATTTTTTTTTTCTTTTTTCTATCATTTTTAGGTTCTCCGAATCCTAATCCTCATCCTCTACCGCAAGGCGGTGGTGGTGGCGGCGGCGGCGGTGGCAAGTGAATTCACTTCAGCGCTAACTAAATTCACTTATTTTGTTAATGCACGCCAATTTTATACTCATTCAATAAATAATTGAAATACTTAGAAAAGTCCTACATATATATCATTCGAAGATTGAACTCGTTCAGGTCGCCCTTTGGGTTACCGGTGTGCTCCTTGCATTACGGTTGGGCTAGGATCGATGAAAGTGTACAAATTTTGCTTAATCAATCAATCAAGTGCATAAGATTATAGGTCATATTCTGAATTGTTTTAGTTCGTCCGTTTGTCCGCCTGCCTAACTATTTGTATTCAATATTTGTTCAGAAAGGTAAAATTTGATAGACATAGCCTTTGTTGTATTCCAGAAAATATGTCTGCCAAGTTAACTAAAGCATCCGGCCAAAGGACCCGCCAGAACCTAAGCAACAAAAAAGTTGAGTATGACTTACAATAATGATGTGTGGTCATCATAAACTTACACATATATATAGAGAGCGCTGTATTTCCTTCTTGAAGCTATATTGCACTTTTGGCTTTTTATATGCCCTCTTAACGAACGCAAAAAAAAAAAAAACGAAAAGGTGATGAACAAGGCATTTTTCTCCATTTGGTCATAAATTGTTGATTCCTAAAGGGGATGCTTCCCTTTACACTTATTGAAATGGATAAGCTCTTAACTCCATAACAGGCGCTTTGCCTTTGTCGTATCTGGACTAGCGTCTAATATTCATATCTTCATAGGGGTGGAAAATCGGTCTGCAATAACTTGCGGATTTACGCCCAACTTGGATTTAGATCGGCAGTGAGTGTGCTTCCGCGCTAAATGTGTACATAGTTTTTCTTTTCTCTTTGGGCATTTACAGTTATTCATATAAGGAATTTTCAAAATAAGGCTTCATCTGGGAGATCATCTCCCATGCAAGCCATTATCAATAGCTTTCGTCCTTGGGCTAAACCAAGTCATCGTATCAAATTTCATTAGAATATCGCAAAAATTTGCAGTCCATAGGTTGAATATAAGACAACATTACGTACAGACAAACTTAAATCGAGTCAGAAAGTTATTCTGATCCAGAAAGTGATCCCTAATCGATTGGTATAATAAAAGATGCGTCGATCTCGAGTCCATCTGGGTGTTGCTTACATCCGCGCAAATTTAACGCAGTTTGTGTAGGGTATAGAAAACAAACGCTATAATATTTGTCATTGCCGGCCGCAAGTCATTGAGTTTAGAAAATCTGCCGAAATTCTCAAAGATTTCACTATATCTTGGAATATCGTTTCAAGCAATTCAATGCAGAAAGAATTGTGAAGAGTTGGAGTGTGGAGTTTATGATGAGAACGCTTTATCAAAATCTGTAACACGCAAGTGGTTTATTTGTTCCCGTCCGGGATGTTTTGATAATAAAACTCTGGCCGACTAATTGTTGATAACATCAATGACGTCCTTCAAATAGTTAAAGAAGCCGGCACATTCCATCTCAAGATATCGCTACGAAACCAAGTGCTGACCGAAGAAAAGCGTTAAATCATTGAAAAATTTAAGAGACCAAAGTTTCATCAGCTAATCATTGCTGAAATTAAACGAACTCGAGAAGTTTTTTCGAGGATTGATTATGGGCGAAGAAACGTAGGTCGGTCGTATATTACGATAGCGTGCGAAAAAGTGCTCAGCTTAAGATGGATGAAATTGCATAAACGGGAGCAAACTTCAGATAGACGCCACTTGAGGTAACGTTTTAGCGTGTTTTTGCAAACAGTATACAAGATGTGGCTGATAAAGGTTAGAAGAGCTCCAACTCGAGCAAAGACGACCATTTTCTGATCCATTTTCAATAAAATTCGTCGTTCGCAGGAATACCGACCTGTTCTTGAAGTGTGTCGTTGCCTCTACGATCAACGTAAATAACATATTCATAAACGTTTTCTGGAAAAATCGCGACTTGAACATCAATCAAATAATATTGAATTTACTGAAACGACACGCCTACACATACCATGTAAACTGAGAAGATCTATGTTTTTTACAGCGAAAAAAAATTAGTTTTGGTTAAGCCCTCACTACAGATAAACTTATAAACATTTGAATGTATATTCTATGAGTGATACTGCAGTATATGTATATAAATAGTAAAAGAACGGCCACGCCTACCCAGTGTTCAATTTTTATTTTTTTGTCAAAATCCCTACCCCGTCTTTCCATCTGCCCATGTACCCAACGGAGTACTATTTGTGCGCTCTACCTAAGCACTCTACCGTTCGCAAAATTTAAAAAATCACCTAAAAATTTGCAAAAGAATTTATAGGTCGAAGGACACGCCTACAATGCAACAAAAATTGAGAACACTCCTTTTGCTCGTTTTGTTGTTTATTATTTCTTCCATTACTTAGGACCATAAAAGCTGCCTTTGCTTGGTCAAATATTGGTCGTTATTTTCTGTTCTCGAAGATTTTATGCTCGAAAATGCGCCTATGCTGCTTTGAACGAAGTTAGAATCAGTTCCGAAAACACTTCTTATCTGATCCATGGTCGTCCTCATTCTCACATTTTTCTTGCTTGAAAATGCTTTTAAATGAGCATAAACACTTGGAAAAGGTATCGGTTGCCGTTTTAAAAAGCTTATATAATAACAGCGAAGAAGATAGGGTGCAATTTTCTATCAGGGATCCGTTCGCGATACGCAGTCTTTTCGCAACGCTTGGCGAAAAGCTCGAAATGTGCAGGAGAAGAATTTTTTCTGCTAATGAATTTTATTCCGCATAGCGAATAAAACAACAATAGCAACAATCTTTCATTGGCTTATTGACTCCCTTATATCGTGATGATAATAAATAAATGCTTGTGTATGGCTATAAAGTTATTGAATTTTCCATAGTAATTGGATAAGATGGGTATGGGTATGGGTATGTAGCTACTTCATCTGACGCGTAGATATAAATTGTTCTTTGAGAAAAGATGCTATCCATGTAAAGTTGAAGTGTGAAGTATCAAGATGTTGCGTTTCTTTGGTATTTGTTTGACGTTCTGTTAATCGTCTCAATGGATTTGTTATCATTATTTATATACAACACAACTTAAATGCATGCGCTAATAAATACGTTAATCATGGGGAAATAGAAGCGAGGTCGTGACAAAATCTCAATCGAGAGTTCGCCGATGGTTCATCGTGTTTTTCCCCTCGATTCATAATCATAGACGAAACATGAGTCCACCACTACACTACACACTTGATAGGGAATAATAGTCGAAGCAATGTCCTAAAAAGGTTAGAATCGATGCCAAAGGCAGCCAAGACAATTCCATCTGAACGCATCTTCAGATGCCGTCACTTTCTTGCCATGCGCGTAAGCTAATTCTCATTGATTATTTTCAAAAATGTAAAACAATTACCGAGGAGTTGCCTACGAACTTATTGCAGCTTTCTGCAGCAGGTTTTCAGGATTCATGATAATACCTCATCTCATATTTCATCTATCGCTAGAACCATAGTTCGAATCGCTTCTTTACGTTTACGAATCTCAGATTTTGATCTCGTTCTTGACGATGACTATTGTAAAAAGGTCGACAGTTTTCACTATGACCGCAGTATTGAATCTATTGAATATAAAAGAGTGAACCTACAGAGTAATCAGACAGGCAGACTATCTTGAGATTTGAAAAGATTCCATGTTTTCTTGTCAGAAGTCTCAGTGCAATTGGAGATAAAGTTAATGAAAGATTCCGACTCAACTAAAAGCTCTAAATGAAGTTGAGAAATCCTTAAATATTCATTATTAGAAAAATAAACAATTTATTGCATTTAAAAAATTATAATAATAAATTAATTATTATTAATTGTTGATGCACTGATTTTTTTTAATTTTTACAAAAAAAAAAAAGGAATGAAATTAATCGCGACGAAAACTTTCACCACCTTCATCACCTCCACGGCGAGAAAATGAGCCGCTGCCTGCACTGTCGCTTACGCTTCCGCTTCGACGGTGTGATCCGCCGCCTAGTTGACGGTCAATGATACCGCCAAAGCTAAGTTCACCTCCCCATTTTATGCCTTGCGCCGAGCATAACCAACTGCTGCTAGCCAACAAAATACACAAAACAAATAATAATACTAAGCACTTCATTTTCCCAACTTTGTATGACACTCTTCTCTCAATATCTGCTTATTTTAAACAACACACGGACATGCAGATCTCACGACGTGAAGAATACTTGTATGGCAGAGAGGGCTACACGAATGAAAGATACGTTAATTGCTTATGAAAGCTTCAAACATCTTCATCTATAACATTTATATGGATGTAAAAATAAATGATTTAATTAATTCTTAGAGCTAATGATATCGTTTAACGTTGTTGTTGTTGATGAAATTTTCGATTAAACTTAAATATCACAAATTGGCGAAATTTGGCAAATAGGCCCTGGCAAGTAGGTTTACGTTTACAAAACATTGATTTCTAATGATGATGATGTTGTCAGTTAAATAATAATTGAATGTAAATTTTTTTTTTAATTTAATTAGTTTTGCTTGTAATGAATTCAAATTTGTGTTATAGTTGATAAAACCCTAGAGGCAAGTTTAGCAACATTTACAATAATTGATTCGGACACGTTTGCAAATTTCTGTTGTGAGTTACGAAGCAGACGCACAAAGTAATTGATTGAAAAATAAATTTACATAAGAGAACCTAATTGATTTATTTATTTTTTTTATTTTACATAAATTCATAAAGTATGGATTTAAGGGCACCGTATAGCTTAAATCATATTATACCCGCGATTCTTTGACTATTCAGCAATCCATGCGGGGTATAAGAATCTTAATTGCAAACCTTTGTTTTGTGCTTGCTTTGTGTAGCATTTTGGGGGCGATATTGTGTTATTATACCCCCATCACTACTTTTTTTCCATAATATATATTATATATTTTCCAGCATACATATTCTTGATCAGTGTGAAATTCTGCATTGATTTAGCCATGTCCGTCCGTCCGTCCGTCCGTCCGTCTGTGTGCTTGTGTGATATCAACTTTAAATTTGGTAGAAGCATTGGACGTTTCTGCATGCTGGTTGGTATTGAAAACGGATCGAACGGATTGGTTCAGAGCAGAAGCACGCAGCGAAGCGTAAACTGAACGCAACTCGGTTTTTCTAACAAAAATTTGTCGATTTTTTATTCAGAAATTATTAGAAAACTGTCAACATTTGCTTTACGAGGCAGTTTACTCTAAAAGGCTTTAAAATGCAACCAATTGGCCATGCCCACATAAAGTTATAAGTATTTAAATTTGATTTTTTCCACTTCTTCAAGGCTTATGACTTGTTTATCATACGGCAAACAAGACAAAGCGTTTAAAACTATTTTATACACTTCTCAAGTGAAGATATATTATCTGCCTAAAAATGGGCTAATTTTGAAATGACTATGATAGACAGCGCGATTTATTTTTTCTTCATCGATATGGGTATCAAATAAAATAACTTGGAGAGTAGAATGCGAAAAGCATAGCGATGGGTATGCAAGATTCGGTCACCGCCGAACATAACTTTCTTACTTGTTTTTTTTTTTTTTTTTTTTGTCATATCCTGAACATAATTTTGTGTACTCAATACTGGAATAAATATTTGCTGTGCAGAATCCTTCCTTCTGATTTTATGTTGATTCAATAGAATCCATTGAGAAACGATTCTCTCTCTTTGTCCTACGGAATTTCAGATGGCATCCGTTAGTCAAGGATGACATCGTATGAGAATTGATTACTACTATTAAGCCGGTTCTTTACTTGAGAAGCGAAGATGTCTTTTTCCTAGTAAAGCATAGTTAAATGGCGTTACCCTTTTGCTTACAAAATGCTTCAAATCGTTGCTCTACACTTCATTAAAAAAAATAAACTTCATATTCATGTACTACGAGGCTTCCAACCGCTTGGTAGTCTTTTGTAAAAACCCCAATATAGGATTCGATAAAAGATATCATTGGGTGATCATGTCGTATTAACGGACGAGATAGTCGGAGATGCTTAAATCGGCTTAAAATTCAACACTGATCAAGAATATATCGATTTTATAGGGTCCCTGGCGCCCGGAGCTTCCTTCTGAGTGTTGCAAATGTTTCGACAAAATGAATTCGCGCCTCATCCCTCGTTGATGGGTATAAGAATCAACAAAATAAAAAAAACCAAATAACACAAATCTCCTAACGAATATAAACGATAGGTAATAAAGCATACAAAAAATATATGAAGCGCAGTGCTTTTTAAATAAGAATTCCTTGTACTTTCTGAAAGCAGCATTTCTTTCATTTATCATTTTAAGATTATTGCGTCTAAAAAAGACGCATTAAACTTTATTTCATCGATTAAATTGAACTCGGTTTCACAATTCACAATTTCTTTAAATGAAGATTTTCACTTCTTACTAGGTTGGGCACTTGAGAAAGCAATAACTTTTAACCGCCACCACCACCGCCACCGTAGGGACCACCTCCACGGCCACCGTAAGGACCACCACCACCGCCGCCGCTATAAGGACCTCCACCACCGCCTCCATAAGTACCACCGCCACGACCGCCCCTACTGCCGTACGGACCACCGCCCCCGCCGCCACCATAACGACCGCCACCGCCACCGCCACCGTATTGTGCCTGACTGAGACAACAACTACCCAGCAAGACGAAAAAAACGAGTAGTAGAGTCAATTTCATTTTTAAAACAACTTTGAAGCCCTTGCTTCCAGCAACTCTTGCTTTTATATTTGAAAACAGTCGAATGGAAGTTGGCACTAATTGGATAACGACGGGGCATCCCATTAAATTGTGCGCATGTTAAATGCGAGTGAGAAAGAGAGAACCCTTACGGAAAATTCTATACTTTAAGTAGAGGGATATAATACGAAACGCTAGGAACTATGATATAATCTTTTAGTGCACGACTTATCTATCTGGTTATTTTGTGTAAACATATTAAAATATTGATGACGTTTAAAATAAATGAGAAATTTTTTCCGCTCTGGGTAGAATCTCGGATACCCGTCATTGCCGTACTCACAAAACTTTCACGCGTAGATGGGTACGCATTAATTGGCCGATACGAAGTGCCGTCGTAAATGTTGGCCCGATTCTATTAAATATCTTTATCAAGCTTTAGAGAAATACTTGCCCGGCCTCTTCGGCCTCATTGACAAAATAGTCTGTGAATGTAAATTTTTCTTACTATTTTTGCTTAGCTTTCTTGAGTATTGCAAGCGTACTACTACGAGAATAATACACCAATTCTTAAACCCAAAACTGGACCTTCTAGCTAAAACTGCGATGAGAATCTTGGATCAAGACCAAGAATATATATATATGTTGCAATAGGAATATCATATATAATATATCTTCGATGTTGAACATAAAGTTTTTTTTTGCATGCATATGATTACAATTATTACAATTATTGCAACGGATAACAATTTCAAGATATGTGAAGACACACCCATAAGATTAACAAATACTTTAATTTAATATTCATTATAATGTTAGGTGTTTGCGAAAATTTTGATCAGCGACTTTTACAGATAAAAATGACAAAGACCTGGGAAATGCCAGTGTGCATAACGCTTGAATTCGATAGTTTTGACCTTCCTCTACATAAAATGACAGTTTCCTTTTTATATATTATCGATTTATTGAGTGTATGCTCGCGTGAAACATGGACAGCTCAAAAACTTTTCTTCTTCTTCCAAATTCATTACTTTTATTTTTATTTATTTGAAGAAATCTGCGAACGAACACATTCAGGGGCTTATGATGCTCCTGCTCCATTATATCGCAATTGTCGGTTTTGGCGTCAACGACTTCAAAGCGGCGACACGAATTGACTGAAAATGTCATTTTTTGACCACTTGTGGCAAGTGTTGTCCAGGATACGCTATTGCAGTTGAAATGGGAAGTCCTGCCCCACCAAGCATATCCGTCACCAGGCATGGCATCTCCGAACTGCCATTTACTCAGATCGCTGCAGCACGGCTTAACTGGTACGCGGATACGTAAAGTTGAAGAAGGGCGTAAATGGATCATTGAGTGAATTGCTGGCAAATCAATGCAAATCCTTTCGACATATTATATCGCCGTGTTGCCAAAATTATTGTAAACTTGTTGTAGACGGAAATGATGGAAACTATTTTGATTAATGTATATCGCGCCAATTTCCCAAAATAAATGACTTTTTCAGATAAAAAAGTGATCAAAATTTTTGCAAATACCTAATAGAAAAAGTTGGAAATAAAATTTTTTTTAATTCCTTCTCTCTCTAAACACAAAAGTATTACAAAATCTATTTTTTGTTTACGATAAAGTTTCAGATTAGTAATGAATGTTCAAGTAATGAAAAGAAATTGTATTCGGAATGATATGCAATATTTTATATGTATATGAACGCATGGAATCTTTTAAGTAATATGTACAAGTATAGGTTAAATAAAAAAGCGCGGGCAGTGCCCCGACTGCAAAAAAACCGGAACGAAGAAACGCGTTTCCAGAGCAACTATATCAACATTCATTCAAAAGTAAATATTTCACGAAAGTATTCATATTAACACTCATACTTACAATACTTACATAACGTGCATAACGTATCGAGAGTAGATAATAGCTACTTATAACGACCTTGAATGTGCATAGCTTCTCTAGTATTTTATTTTAGAACTTACCGTCAACGAAACTTGGCTCTAATCTACCGCTCACTGCCCCAATTCCAAAAATCAACTTTCAAATAGTACTTTCCCGGTCAATCGCCATCTTACGACATGGAAACACAAAATGCCGCAAAATTTCCGTAATTTTAATATAAGACCGAACGGCCATCGTCCTGAAAAATCAATCTATCATGTCGCTGTCGGTGTTGGCAGCGTTCATCAACACAGCTTACAACACACCCTATATATACCCTACTCATGGCCATAAGAATATTAACGAAGAGAAAAACTCTCAGATTTGTATGTCTGTAGGCCAATCAATCTCCTCCGACAATTTCTCTTCATAAACTTTCGAAATATTGAAAATTTGAAATAATAAAAGTCATTATGAAAAATTTATCCCAATTTCTATAAGTTATATAAAAATAAAATTTCTATCCGCCTGGGTGGCCGAATAGGCAAGAGTCTCGACTAGCAACTCAGTGGTCGTGGGTTCGAATCTCAAGTGCGGTAGAGTTTTTAATAAAGGCCGATAGCCTTAGATGCTAGTGCTTTTAAGAGTTTAAGAGTTTAAGAGTTTAGTCTTAGAATTTATTTCTCTGGCGAAATTAATAATAATAATAATAATAAAATTTCTACTAAATAAACTTTCAATTAAGTGAACTAAAAGGTCAAAATAAATGCCATCTCAGTCATGCGTAAAAGCTTGACGCGCTTAATGCGTTCATTTGTAAGAGATCCGGCTTTTTCTAAAGTGTACTTTCCACCGTATCACGTACTCACTGAAATAATAGTTTATGTAAAAACAAAAGTTTTTTATTTTTATTTTTATTATTATTATTTTTATTTTTTTTTGTTTTAAATCTCGTTCGCTTGATTTCTTTGGATGCTTCATTGTTACGAGGTTGCTTCCAGGTCAACGTTGTACAATTCATTTGCGTTCCCAGCTGTTTTTAGTTGATGTTCAAGTCAACAAAATTGTTAAGAGAGAATCTTGCACGGTGTGACGGACATATTGTATCGCATTGCAATGCCATCGTAGCAACAGATGTGTGCGAAATTGCAACCTGCTTGTGTTAATGGAAATGTATGAAAAGCAAATCAAATAAAAGTTTACAAAGTAGTTTATAAATAATCCCGGTTAGTACTATCCTGTTGATGCACAAGTCAATGCCAACCTTCACTCACGAATAATTGGATATTTTCTAAAGCGGGAAACTTTAACAAAAATCAATTACGTTTTCTCGCATCCTCTCCATGATTGTCGTTTTACCCTACACTATTTATGTAACTTAAGGCAAAATCCACTTTTTACTTGTGTGTCTGTCCATCTAATATCTGATGCCCATATATATATTTGACTTCAACACCGAAGCCGAACGGAATTTGGCAAATTAACATACATAGATCTGTTTTCCGTATTCCATCCCATATAAGCGTTCGCATGAAAGTCAACTCCTTATATGGCAAGACAAGCTAATCTTTAACACTTTATGACAAAAAATAGTCGAAGGCTATTAAATTAAAAAATTACTTTTGCGAAATTTTCAGCTCATCTGTTTATGTTTTGCGTCCCCTCCCATATAAAAGCCCCTACAAAAAGTATGTCTTCGCATGGAAACAAGGTATAATTTTTCATATTTTATCAAGAAAATAAACAATGAATCGTGTTATGCGAAATGGAGTAAAGCATTTAATAATCGATTGGCCGTAACGTACAGCTTTATGATGAAGGAATCTTTGAAGCGAGGCACTTCTACCGCATTTTTCAGAAATACATTTCGTTTAAAAGAAAAAAGAAATAAAGCATGTACCCAACCAGCATAGAGCCACACTAACAACCGGTACAAGACCAAATTGCAAATGAACCCCTAAGCCATCGCAAACATGCATAAGCCTGGCAACCGTAACGACTTTTAAGGATAAAAACTGGTTTAAATACGGCATAGGTAAATCGCGCGTATTAAGCAATGTTGCTTTAATGGACTTTAAAGAGTCCGATAATAAGAATAAGTGATAGACGTCATTTAGGTTCTTGCAAACTACTCTGAGCGGATTAAACAGCTCATAATTATATTTACACTGACTAAGCTTAACCAAGCTAAAGTGCCTAGAGAAGCGGTTAGGGACATTAAAGCTTATTTCACCAATTAATAAAGGCGAGTCAATAGTACCTTTGATTACAAAGGAAACGCCAAAAACAAACCTACGTTTCTCAAGAGACGGTAAGGAAGCAACCTATTTTCATAGGGAGGAAGAGAGGCAATCGGATGGAAATTATAAAGATACAACACAATAAAGTATTGCGTAGAGGACGAATCTCACAAAATATCATCTATGGGAATTTTGATATCGTACTCAAAGCGAAGAGTCTTCATTATATTTTTGATTCAAGAGAACTTCAGATCTCGACTGAGCTAATTTTTACAATATACACTAAATGGAAACCTTTGTCGTATATCCCCTTTAGAGGCGAGAATCAAGATGAATTTGGGACTCTGCTTATAGACTTTTCTTCAAAAGAAAAAAAAAAAACAAACAGGAAATGATGAAGATAGGTCTTGGTGCGGATTTCTGAGTCTTTTCGGTCCGCTATGCAAATTAACAGCATTTTAAAAAAGCAGTGTCTAATTACTCCGCTAGCTCAAAATTTGCCTCGAACTCGTATCCTTGTCGGAAAGACTCGTGCACCCATTTCACTTAATTCTCCAGAGAGTTAGGTGCAATAATTTTAATTGCTTACCTATCCACCACACAAACGGAGATAAGCATTATTGGTCAGGGCAAGAATGGGGGAAGTGTTTGCAACTTTCAATTAGTGAATCTATTTTAAAGCCTTGCAATTAGATGACGACAGTTGAAAAATGGCGTGATTTTTGGAATTACGCAAGAAGAAAGCGAGACGATACGCAGTTTCGCCCCTTTATATTCTTCTCTGAATCGAGTAACATGTCTTCTTCAATCTCTGTTAAGATCTGAATGTAATAATATTCAATGTAAACGCATATTGAATTTTATTTATTCGGTTATTTATTAAACCTGAATCAAACAGAAAAATTTGTTCTTGTTGGTTATCAAATTTGTAGATGAGAAATTAAGTGTTAATAACCACCACCGCGGCGATTACCGCCACCACCACCATAGGGGCCACCACCGCCGCCGCCATAAGGACCACCACCACCGCCGTAAGGACCACCGCCACCGCCGCCATACGGGCCACCGCCTCCGCCACTAGGACCCCCGCCGCCACCACCTAAAGGACCGCCGCCACCGCCATACGGACCCCCACCGCCGCCGCCATATTGAGCATTACTTAGACAACAGCTTCCCAATAAAACACACAAAGCAAGCAACAGCGTCAATTTCATTTTTAAAACAACTTCGAATCCCGTACACAACTCTTGCTTTTATACTTGAGAAAGTCTGACTGAAGTTTTCACTTAACCGAAAAACAACAGGCCATACCCGCCAAATATATGCAAGTCAAGTGCGAGCGAAAGAGATAAGCTCTAGAAATATTTTATCGCTTACATACGAGGCAGCCGTGCACTATCAGAAACGGCAGAGGTAATAAAATAATCTTATATGCTCGTATATATGAACAATGTATACATATATATATATATACCATATAACAAAATCTCAATTTGTAATTCGATTAGTTCGAACGAACGTCTTAGAATATTAATTTTATTTAAAAAGAAAATATTTGCATACATATAATTATACCGCCGCGATTGGTGCAACAGCAAACACTCACTAACTATCGGCTGCTAATTTATGTCTTTGAGCAAATGTTTGAGGTGTTTTTTTTTTTTACATCTATTGTTGTTGTTATTGTCATAATATTAATATGACAAAATCTTAATAAAGTACAATATTAAGACAAATAAATTATTAAATGACATTAAATGTATATTGAAAAAAGCAATATTTACTTTTAAGATAAATTCAATAGATATATAGATAGATACTTAGTCACGCTTGAATACCATTTGAAGATTAAAAGCAAAAAGCAGGCAACGAACGCAATATCTTTACGCAAACTCCTATACGTATGTATTGATCGTTCTAACGTCGGTCTATATAATGTTTAGTCTTTGTTCATCCTTGAGATTTTCTCTTATCTTCTCGGACATTTTATATAACGCATGTAAATACGCTTTGTTTGCTTTATGATGCGTTTGTTATAGAGTAAGTAAGTAAATATCTTGCATTATCAATTCACATAACTCCGTGATCAGACTCCATATCTAAAAGAAGTTAATCACAAGCGACAAAATATCGATCTATTAACGAGCGATCTCAGCATATTTAACAATATTGATTTTAAGCCTTGATCTAGGGAAGACTTAGAAGAAGGCTTCTGCAATCAAACAGATAGGCTGCTATTGCCGATAGAAAGTAATAAAATTCTATTTGCTAGTTAGTATGATCCCTCGATTACCATTGACCGACGCGGATTAATTGCGACCAGCGAACATTTAACTGATTGCGTCAAGTAATCGTACCAAATTTAGGATTTATACCTACGAACCTGTCGATAACAAACGGAAAACAGTTAGTTCTGAACAAATCTGTTAAAGAGAATATTAAGTATAATATTATCAATGTATATGTGTGCTCTATGGAAACTTTAATAGGTATTTCGGTTTATTGTAACCAGAATAGAATTTATTTGGATGGAAAATATAGCACACGTTCTTGCCAATGAATCGATGAGGCCAGTCCTTCTCATCATTTCTTCTCTAACCTTATGTTAGTCTTTTTTCTATTTTCACCACCAATTATGTGGTCTTAAGAAAATTGCAAAAGAAAGTCAGTCCGAAAGCGAATTCTTCAATTCGCATTTCTTCGTATTATTGAAACAATCAGTTCGATACAAGTTTAACGGCAACTGAAGACTAACTTTTCGTATATTCTTGTAATTCTTTAACTTTATTATTAACATTCAGGGCATACAGTATGAAATTAAAAGCCTATAGGCTACTAGTTCATATCTTTTCCGCAAATTGATTGTACTGAGAAGAGTTGCGGGATTCCTTGCTCGACGCATGCAAAGTAATTTTTTTATATGTTTGGAAAAAAAATTGTAAATGCCAAACTCTTTATGACCTGTACGCCTGTCCCTCATGAATACAGAAAGCGTTTAGCCTGCAAGTTGTAATTTTTAATACACTTTGACAAAATTTGGTACACTAAGATGCTTTAGACGAAGGACTAGCATTATGGATATAAATGGTTTGGGTCGGCCTATTTTTACGGCCGATCCTCATATAATAACTGCGTTCATTTTGTGTCGCCCCTATATCATTTCGATAGACTAAACTGATGTGAACAGTTTGGATCGGATGGATCTATTTTTGTGCTTTCTCTAAAATAACAATTCGTGAGAAAATTACCCCTTAATACATCAAGCAAATCTAATTTGTTGCAATTTTTTTTGATGAAAAAGAAATTTAATGAAAATTTCCAACGTTTACCCCATCCCACGTAAGGTTCTGTTGAAAAATATACTACGGAAATGATGCAAGATGTTTATGAGTCGGAATTACCCGATTATAATGTTTAATTCAAAAATTTCGCATACTCCCTGCATCAAAGTACAGCAGTGTTAGATATTAAATATCGTCGACTGATGATAATGAATTTGAACAACACAATGAATTTTTTTTTTTTTTTTTCAAAATTTTTAATATTATACTTTAAATATTTAACATGAATCAATTCCAATAGAAAATGCAATGTCCAATCCTGTGGTCTTGGGCCCTAGTGGGCACGATTTTTACTTAAAATCGTTACCAGGTCTGAGATTAGAACCACCACCACCACCACCTCCATTAGGACCACCGCCGCCTCCCCCGTTAGGCCCACCGCCACCTCCTCCATTAGGACCACCACCACCTCCGTTGGGACCTCCGCCGCCTCCTCCATTAGGGCCACCACCTCCCCCTCCATTAGGACCACCACCACCTCCTCCATTAGGGCCACCGCCGCCTCCGCCATTAGGACCTCCGCCACCTCCCCCAGTGGGGCCACCTCCACCACCGGAAAGCTGAGCTTTACCTAAGCAACTTGCGATTAAAACACACAAGATAAGCAACGACAACGACTTCATTTCTACAACGCGTCTGTCAATCCAAACAGCTAAACCTTTTATAGTTGAGACCAAAGCAGAACTATTGTACGATTGCACAATCTACTATACATATTAAAGTGTGCAAATGTAAAATGCTTAACGTGTGAGAGATAACGTCTAGAAAAAATCTGAATGCATTTAACGTAAAGGCTCTCTTGAAGCACACGAGACATTAAATGCGAATACGAATTGAAATATATATCCAGCTGTATATAATGAAGTGTAAGAGTACATTTTTATTCTTATTTGTATTGCATTTAGATACCTTCAATTACTAAATACCGGCACGTAGATAATTGAAAATAATCTTTCACATCAATTAGATCTGAATGTAAAATCTAACCATAAAAGTTTATAAACTAACTCGGAGAAAAGATCACGAAAAATAAATGAAATAAAATAAATTGTATTACAGAAGTCAGAAGTTTTAGAAAAAGGAATGAACATGACATTTAGAACTAAGTAGTTGCGATATCTCCCTTAACATATTTTAGCGAACTTTCAATTATTGATTTGCTAAATAATAGAAGAAGAAGAAGAATAGAACAATAGAAGAAAAAGAAGAAGAAATATCTCCCTTAACACATCTCAGCGAACTTTCAATTGTTGGTTTGCTAAATAATACAAGAAGAAGAAGAAGAAGAAGTAATATCTCTCTTAGGGAACTTTCAATTGCTGGTTTGCTAAATAACAGAATAAGAAGAAGAAGAAGACGAAGTAGTATCTCTCTTTACATCCCATCGTTAAAAAAATTGCAGAATGATATTTCCATTTAAGAAATTTTTTACATTCAAGTTAAGGTTTTACGTATATACGTATCACACGCATCGATTATTTTAGTGGTCCTTAATGTCCCAATAGAATGGATTTCTTGTTGTTGAGTTGAGTTCTTCAAATGCTTCAAATGACATATCGTTCAATTCCTTTGAAAATTTTTTACAACGTATTTTATATACTACACTTATACTTTAACACAAGACATGATAAATAAATGGTAAGAAAGAATGTAATTGCAATAGAACGGACAATATTATTTATTTTAATTTTGTTTAAATTTAAGGGTAAATTTTTCTTTTATATTATTATGATGGAGGAAAATGACAAAATGCGTCTTAACATGTGAGCATAGCCTAATTTTATAGCACAGTCAACGGGCTACATAAGATGGAAAAATTTCACGCCAGTTAATATGCATAGCCAGGTATGCAGATAACGGGATAAATTGTCTATATATCGCTTATAGAATGCAATTTGTTCTTTACTGCTTCTATTAAGCCAGTTAATCCGACATTAGTGATAAGAAGAACAAGCGGATAAGATGATGATGATGCATTCAAATGTTCCATCAATAAAATGATAATTACATGCGCTAACATCAGTTGTCGCATAGAATATAAAATCAATTTGATTTCAATTCTCAATCCGTATGTCATTGTATTAAATATAAAAAAATCAACAAAATCATTTTTCAACATTTATCGTTTTATTCCCTGTATCCTTCCTTTTTATACCTTACTACGCTAGTTTTCATGGGCGAAAAAAAGAAGAAGAGGACATATAATACATACATATATATATATAGAAGAACTTTCAGCAAAATAATGAAAAGCATTTGCTCATACTAAAGATCTAACTGCATACTCTATCGATCCTCTTAACCTCGTCCCCCTCCTCCGTACGCAATGAAACGTTGCGTGGTTGTGGTGTAATTAATTGTAAAATGAATTTCCCAAAGGAAAATGCTTGAGCGATTCGGTAAGAGGTAAAACAAGCATTAAATTAATATTTTCTCACTGATCGAAGTCTTAGGCACTCAGATGATAATCGCTTAATAACGAGCATATTGCCGGAATTATTTTCCTAGCAACCAAATTTGGATAATGAAGAATTTTTTGTGAATATTTGACCAAATTTTTGGTATGATGTCCAGTAGCCCCCACTAAGGATTCAGAAACTGTATAATTCTTAAAAATACCCCTCAAAGGTTTTCTAAAGTACATGTCTACGCATTCTTGACTTAACTCTTTAAAATGCTAGCAATACGTTCACCAAGACTACAAAAGTCAGACAATTCAACATAAAGTACAATCTATAGGAAATATTAAAAGCGATAAAATCGGTCCCGTCATTTTCAAAGCAAGTATGCCCCTGTTGCTTGTATAATGCACCGACCCTGATCACTTAAAAAGTTTTCAAGAAATATGTTCTCACGCCTTCTTTCTTTTCTAAATGCGTCGACCCTTTGATAGAAATTGTGAGCGATATGAAGAGTTATAAGCTTTGGCTAAGACGAAAATAAAGTGATCTTTCATTGGCTATTGTGAGAAGCTGCACATCTATGCTGTCATGTTTATTGCGGTCTATTGAATACGCAACGGTTTCAGTAGAGTGCTAAATAATCAATCCTGGCCCTTCTTTCTTATGAGTGGGGCAGCACATCTCCACTTTGGTTTTAAGGATGCACTCCTTGTTTAATGTTCTGTGTTACTTTGTTGAAAGTAAGGAAGAAAGTAAGAGACAAGTCAAGTGCATGAATGGACAAAGTCACTTCACATCGCTAATTTTTCAAATTTGAAAACATTGTCAAGCCTTGCATGGGCGGTTAGTTTCTTTAATATTTCATTTATATTCTATTTATACATCTATGTCAGATACACGCCTTACGTCTTAATGCATGCAAGTAAACGACAAAACTTATATTGATTTGACATAAAAAAAATGTTTTTTAATTAATTATTGAATCAATTAAAGTACATATCTATAAGTAACAATGGAAAGCAATTTTCTAATACGTAACGAACACTGACTTACGATACTTATGATTTAATTAAAATTTCAACAAGTAACCTTAGCACAACGACTAAGAAAATAAATAAAGTCCCTGAACGACTCCACCCCACACCCCCCTCCCTTGACCCGTTTCTACCCTTCTCATCGTCATCATATATTAATAGGTAAACGACAAATCGATCCTAAGAAAAAACTGTATTCGAATAACAACATAGGAATTATGAACGCACGACCACATGCAAGCACTGACCTTTCCCTCTATCTTTACTAGAACTAAAATAGCACTGTTTGTAAACAAATCATTATACCCTACAGCTGCTGGGAGCGTAAGAGTGCAAGCATTCAATTTGTATGCCTAAGCATTTTTCTGCTCCATCTAGACATCGCAATTTTTGAGATCACTTGATCAGATCAATGACATAATTGGCCCAAAGATGAATGATGCTCTCGGAATAGGTTTCGAAGATTCGACCATTGATGCGACCATCTTTGAAAAAAAACCGATGGAGAATAGTATGCATGTAATAGTATATAGAATGTTTGGATCGTTCGACTTTTTGTAATCTCTTCGCAGGCAAAAAGCTACAACTACATGCGGTGAGAATGAGGTCTAACTTTGAGAATTTTACGAGCGAAATTTTTTCGAAACTTGCGATTTAATATTTAAATACGATAAACTTGCCCTGTATATGTTTGTTTTACGGGTCCTTACCCCTACATATAGATGGTCATGTGAATCGGAAGTATTTACATGATAACAACGTGTATTCTATGACGAAAACAAGTGAAATAATATATTGAATTGGGCGAGTGGGGTAAAGTGTCTCGTGATCGCGATAGCATTATAACTTTTGTTTGGTATAAGCGAAATGCGAAATGCACTTATGCACACTTGATTAAATTTCTTAGAATTTTAATACTTTTGAGAACTTGTTTTTTTTATTGGGTTTCCCAAAAAAAACCCATATGGAATTGACCGTGAATTTTGTTATCAGGCTCGCTGCTCATATGTCATTAATTAAAAAAAAAAAAAGAATAAAGAAAATAAAGAAGAAAGCAAATATGTTTTATTTCGTTACTTTATATTAAATACGTAATGAGTAGAAAAATTTAGTATAAATAAAAGTGTCAGATCGACAGAGCATCACATTAGCACTTCAACATGAAATTGTTTACGATATTAGCATCGATACTGGCTTTAATAGCTGTAGCTATGGGTGAGTAAATCATGTCCTTTTCAAAAAAAGACAAAAATTATTATTTAATTGCATTCATTTATTCCGCTTAACCATAGGTTCACCCAATCCTGTGCCCGAACCTCAAGGAGGAGGCGGTGGCGGCGGTGGCGGTGGTGGTCTTTATGGCGGTGGCGGTGGTGGTGGTGGTGGTGGCGGTGGCAAATAAATCTTCGACCATTCATTTCATCCCAACGCCTTTCAACAATCAGAATGACTTTGCATGAACGAAATAATAATTGACTTGCGATGATGAAAAATAAAACATTGGAAACAGAAAAAAAAAATTAATTTCGTAATTCTTTTCAAGTTGCATATGATGTACAGTTTAGATTTAAATTTAGATTGAAATTATTAGAAAGCGTGGGTATGAGAGGATTTGAAATAATATCCTTCTCTTGCACTGGCCTATGAACATACTGTTGTTTACGTTCTAGGCATTCTTAAAACGTAATAATACCAACGAATTTGATAGTTTAGCACTGGACACTTGACTACTGACATTTTGCCCACATCTATTGTTTCCAAGCAGGGACACAAACATTTCTTAATCGATTGGGGAGGAAAGGTCAAAATATGAATATTATTTGTCCACAGACGCGCCCATAGTAGTAAACGAACCGAGGTAGCCTCGAAAAAAGCCGGCAATTCATTCTTATTTTCATCTGAAACTTTTGAACTCATCGATCCTTTTCCGACAAACTTTTACACAGACGCTCGCCAGAATCGTCTGCATGTTCGGTCCGAAAGTGGCGCTGTTCCGTTAATCTGTTCAGCAGCCTAAATGTACACATACACGATATCCTCTCACATACAATTCTAGAGAACTTGAACCCTGGGGTACATTTTCACTTGTTTTATGTGGTTTCTTGGTTGCCTCTCATCGGTTGTGGGTCTATCCTCAAATTAATCCGCTTTGAAATAATTCCGGATAGTTCGTCGTGATGCGCTCCCAACTTGCTGAGTTGAATGCGTTTCAACCATCTCCTGGTTTTAACCATCTCCTTCATCATGGACTTTCCATTGAGGCTTTCGCATTGGAGACATCGTCTCCGTCACCGTTCCGTTTCCTTGAAAGTGATTATATAATTTCGTGATTTTTTTTTCCCCTGTAGACGGCTTTCGACTTCTGCAAAACTTTGCTAACAAATTATGCTATAGCGCTATTGAAAGTCGACAGTCCGTAGATATTTAAAAAAAAAAAACTCAACTGAATACATTGTGGTCTGGAAAAGGCGAACTTTAAATACCCTGCTCTGCTTTGCCTAATATATTATTATTATTATTATTATTATAAACTTAGCCAGAGAATAAATTCTAAGACTAGAGTCTTAAAGCACTAGCATCTAAGGCTTTCGGCTTTATTAAAAACTCTACCGCACTTGAGATTTGAACCCACGACCATTGAGTTGATAGTCGAGACTCTTGCCTACTCGGCCACTCAGGCGGATTAGCCTAATATAATTCTTCGCTTACATTCGTGTTAAGATACAAAAACTTATACTTCGCGTCCATGCAAAAGCATATAAGGGCAATGAGAGCCCTTATATGGGAACGAACCCAAGACGTGGAAGGTGCTGGTCCAAATTAATTGCACTTAACCTTCTTGCCATAGACCTTATTGCTGTTCAACTATTTTCATCATAATGACTTTTTTGCCCTATAACGGGTAGGGTCCAAATAAAAATTATAATTGACTACCGAATGAATATTCTCAATTGATCCGAATACAGCACCGTTGATTTTTACTTCGATGAACCAGCATTCATTGTACGACGTTAAAAATTAGGCTCTTTCACCACATTAAGGCTATTTTCCTGTAGGACGACTTGTACGGACCCATTTAATTCAAATTTTTCCAAATTTTTTTTCAAGAATTGGATAAAATTCTTCAAGGATGCCAACAAGCAATTAAACACTTTTAAAAGCTTTATTTAATCCTGCACTGAAAGGCATGGTTCGTTTACTTGCCGTTAATTCTGTTGAAGCGCAGGAATTTTTTATCACATTTTCTTCTAATAATTCTAATCTGAATACGTAGAACTTAAGCCACTTATATATTTTAAATAAAAAATACGAAATTACGTTTTTTTTTTTCTTTTTCTTTATTTGGAAACGTTTTAGTTATTTATTGTGGATCACTTATTTGATTTCTACCTAGCCATCCCACGTATTTAATATATGGGATAAGCCGAATGAAAAAAAAATTTTACTTGCCACTGCCGCCAGCGCCACCACCGCCTCCCTGAGGTTCAGGCACAGGATTAGGTGAACCTGCAATTAAATCAAAGGATTTTCAAATAAAACAATACCTCCTGCTAAAATTGTATTTATCGGGGATAAGAATGTAATCGTTTACTCACCCATAGCTACAGCTATTAAAGCCAAGACCGAAACTAATATCGTAAACAATTTCATGTTGAAGCGACAATGCGATGCTCTGGAAATCTGACCCTTTTATTTATACTAAAAATTCTGCTCATTTTTTATTTAACATAAAATAACGAAATAATAGATTTTTTTTTTTTTTTTGTAGCTTAAGGAAATTGAGCAGAAAGTTTGAGAAAAAATTCGTAGGCAATTGTGCATTAATCTTTTTTTTAAGAAAACTTCATAGCAAGCCTCCACAATTATGTAAATTCAGATTCCAAGAAATGTATTATAATTAACTATTAAATGCATTTCACTTACATTAGAATACTTGCGAAAAAAACAAATCCAGTTCAGTTCTATTAAAGGTAAAGTGAAAGTTCACTGCTAACATGAGGACGGGTATTTACATGTATTGTTTGTAAATAATCGGCGTCCCTTAAGGGGAAAGTAATTGGAAAGAAGATAACCCTAAGGGATAGCACAGTTCTTACAGCGTTTCGTTCGATTATTGTTTATTATGATGAAATTAACTCAGTCTTTGCTATTCGGGAGGTTCTGCACACACTGCTATTCACGCTAACTTCTGATTCGATAGCCAGTGCCAGAGTATATACTAGGTAGATAGATCAAAGCCTTCTTCAAATTTTTATAATGAAACCTATATGCAAATATCGTTAAGTGTACCATAGGCAAGAGGTGAAATTGGTTCACTCCGCCTAGTTAAAAACATGGTTAGGGACTAGCAAAGCGAATTGCAAAGCAAAGCTATGAATGTCTATGATTAATCTTTTCTTGATAATATAACGGTGCTTTTTTGCACCCACCCTTCGTACCCGATGCATCATATTTTGGGACGTAATGCCGTCACCGATCAATTTACTAAGAGTTATGCGGCATAGTTTGTGGCACGAATGCTTTGGTTGCCGATTTCGAGGTTTATCATCTCATCATGCTATCGTTAAGATGGGCGCGTATTACCCTATATATAAACACATTTATCGTTTTAAATTCCTTTCAGATTCTTATGTAAATTTTGCCCACCCGAGCGTGACTATATCGGGCGGCATTTTAACGACGGCACAAACTAGCTAAAACTTTGCATCTAAACCCTTACATTGACAAAGGCACATATGATTCGCTGCGAATTTTCCTAATTCTTAATGCTTGGCATAGTCTGCAGCCACGTCTCACTAGTACGCCTTGATGATACGACCGGGCATTTACAAATATTGTTGCTAACTGCCATTTATCTATGACATGCTGCCAATATCTGTGAAGCTCTCAAATATCTTTCCGACCTTAGGCAGTTCAATTTAATTTTCAAATAAACAAGGGGACTTGGTTTAAAGAAAGCACGTGAACATCACGCGCAATGTACTTTGCAGTTAATTATAATACATTTCTTAGAATCTGTATTTACATATTCGTAGAAGCTTGTCGTGAAGTTTTGTTTAACAAAATCCGTACACAATTGTCTATGAATTTTTTTCCCAAACTTTCTACATATTTCTATATATATCTACAGCAATTTTAGTATAAATAAAAGGGTCAGATTTCCAGAGCATCGCATTGTCACTTCAACATGAAATTGTTTACGATATTAGTTTCGGTCTTGGCTTTAATAGCTGTAGCTATGGGTAAGTAAACGATTACATTCTTATCCCCGATAAATACAATTTTAGCAGGAGGTATTGTTTTATTTGAAAATCCTTTGATTTAATTACAGGTGCACCTAATCCTGTGCCTGAACCTCAAGGAGGCGGTGGTGGCGGTGGCGGCGGCAAGTAAATGCTCAACTATTCGCCTTATCCCATACGTCCAACACTTGGAATGGCTTTGTAGAAATTAAATAATTGATCTACAATAAAAACTTAAAGTTTTCAAAATAAAGAAAAAGAAAAAAAAATCAATTTCGTATTTTCTATTTAAAAATGATTAGAGAAAGGTTTTGGAAAAATTCCTCTGCCTCGGCAGATATAGAACAATTTCAGCAGTTTTTCAATAACCATCTCACTCCCATATACTCGATGCGGGATCGAAAATTATGCATATTTAGAAAAAAAGATATGCTGGTATTCTTTCAAGATCGTTTCAGTTTTTCCGTGTTGCCGGGCGTGCATTTGAAGAGATCATATCCATTTTTAAGCCTTAGGTTCCTAATCGATTCAGAAATGTTCACGCTGAACCTTGTCTTCCTTTTTACGACTGTTTTAATTTCGCAAAAAAAAAGGATCAAAAAGGTCTTTTTTAGTAGAATTGGTCAGATGCAAGACATCAGTGGTTCTAAAGTTGAGCGACACTTATATATATATATATATAAAATAAATAATAATAAATAATATCAAAATAATATTCGACAATTATTTACACTTAAACTTAACCAATTTAAATCGAATTGCATAAAGTTTTGAAAAGTTTATAACAATTTGTAATGATTATGTCACACCAATGGCAATAGTTCACAAAACAAATTTCAGACGAGGCAAAAATGGATGCATAATGAATTTATTATTGCGTTTGTAATAAGCATTAAACCGCATCAGAAGCCTAATAATCTTTTATATTGCCGATCTAAGTAAGATTGGAAAGCGATTATCGCGTGCTCACCTATCCCTCCCTTCTTCTGGCTTTTATAGCAAAATTCGCAAAAAGTTGAAATGGA
>NW_023998427.1:134744-137340 GCF_014805625.2 Glossina fuscipes
TTTTTTTTTTTTTTTTGTAGCTTAAGGAAATTGAGCAGAAAGTTTGAGAAAAAATTCGTAGGCAATTGTGCATTAATCTTTTCTTCATAGCAAGCCTCCACAATTATGTAAATTCAGATTCCAAGAAATGTATTATAATTAACTATTAAATGCATTTCACTTACATTAGAATACTTGCGAAAAAAACAAATCCAGTTCAGTTCTATTAAAGGTAAAGTGAAAGTTCACTGCTAACATGAGGACGGGTATTTACATGTATTGTTTGTAAATAATCGGCGTCCCTTAAGGGGAAAGTAATTGGAAAGAAGATAACCCTAAGGGATAGCACAGTTCTTACAGCGTTTCGTTCGATTATTGTTTATTATGATGAAATTAACTCAGTCTTTGCTATTCGGGAGGTTCTGCACACACTGCTATTCACGCTAACTTCTGATTCGATAGCCAGTGCCAGAGTATATACTAGGTAGATAGATCAAAGCCTTCTTCAAATTTTTATAATGAAACCTATATGCAAATATCGTTAAGTGTACCATAGGCAAGAGGTGAAATTGGTTCACTCCGCCTAGTTAAAAACATGGTTAGGGACTAGCAAAGCGAATTGCAAAGCAAAGCTATGAATGTCTATGATTAATCTTTTCTTGATAATATAACGGTGCTTTTTTGCACCCACCCTTCGTACCCGATGCATCATATTTTGGGACGTAATGCCGTCACCGATCAATTTACTAAGAGTTATGCGGCATAGTTTGTGGCACGAATGCTTTGGTTGCCGATTTCGAGGTTTATCATCTCATCATGCTATCGTTAAGATGGGCGCGTATTACCCTATATATAAACACATTTATCGTTTTAAATTCCTTTCAGATTCTTATTTAAATTTTGCCCACCCGAGCGTGACTATATCGGGCGGCATTTTAACGACGGCACAAACTAGCTAAAACTTTGCATCTAAACCCTTACATTGACAAAGGCACATATGATTCGCTGCGAATTTTCCTAATTCTTAATGCTTGGCATAGTCTGCAGCCACGTCTCACTAGTGCGCCTTGATGATACGGCCGGGCATTTACAAATATTGTTGCTAACTGCCATTTATCTATGACATGCTGCCAATATCTGTGAAGCTCTCAAATATCTTTCCGACCTTAGGCAGTTCAATTTAATTTTCAAATAAACAAGGGGACTTGGTTTAAAGAAAGCACGTGAACATCACGCGCAATGTACTTTGCAGTTAATTATAATACATTTCTTAGAATCTGTATTTACATATTCGTAGAAGCTTGTCGTGAAGTTTTGTTTAACAAAATCCGTACACAATTGTCTATGAATTTTTTTCCCAAACTTTCTACATATTTCTATATATATCTACAGCAATTTTAGTATAAATAAAAGGGTCAGATTTCCAGAGCATCGCATTGTCACTTCAACATGAAATTGTTTACGATATTAGTTTCGGTCTTGGCTTTAATAGCTGTAGCTATGGGTGAGTAAACGATTACATTCTTATCCCCGATAAATGCAATTTTAGCAGGAGGTATTGTTTTATTTGAAAATCCTTTGATTTAATTACAGGTGCACCTAATCCTGTGCCTGAACCTCAAGGAGGCGGTGGTGGCGGTGGCGGCGGCAAGTAAATGCTCAACTATTCGCCTTATCCCATACGTCCAACACTTGGAATGGCTTTGTAGAAATTAAATAATTGATCTACAATAAAAACTTGAAGTTTTCAAAATAAAGAAAAAGAAAAAAAAATCAATTTCGTATTTTCTATTTAAAAATGATTAGAGAAGGGTTTTGGAAAAATTCCTCTGCCTCGGCAGATATAGAACAATTTCAGCAGTTTTTCAATAACCATCTCACTCCCATATACTCGATGCGGGATCGAAAATTATGCATATTTAGAAAAAAAGATATGCTGGTATTCTTTCAAGATCGTTTCAGTTTTTCCGTGTTGCCGGGCGTGCATTTGAAGAGATCATATCCATTTTTAAGCCTTAGGTTCCTAATCGATTCAGAAATGTTCACGCTGAACCTTGTCTTCCTTTTTACGACTGTTTTAATTTCGCAAAAAAAAGGATCAAAAAGGTCTTTTTTAGTAGAATTGGTCAGATGCAAGACATCAGTGGTTCTAAAGTTGAGCGACACTTATATATATATATATAAAATAAATAATAATAAATAATATCAAAATAATATTCGACAATTATTTACACTTAAACTTAACCAATTTAAATCGAATTGCATAAAGTTTTGAAAAGTTTATAACAATTTGTAATGATTATGTCACACCAATGGCAATAGTTCACAAAACAAATTTCAGACGAGGCAAAAATGGATGCATAATGAATTTATTATTGCGTTTGTAATAAGCATTAAACCGCATCAGAAGCCTAATAATCTTTTATATTGCCGATCTAAGTAAGATTGGAAAGCGATTATCGCGTGCTCACCTATCCCTCCCTTCTTCTGGCTTTTATAGCAAAATTCGCAAAAAGTTGAAATGGACAGTTGAAGTCAGTGCGGACTACAAGTCCATCATAATCCCGTGCTAAAAACGTCACGACTCGCATACCAGCGTACGCTTACGAAACAAGAA
>NW_023998427.1:137440-170305 GCF_014805625.2 Glossina fuscipes
CAATACCGCCTTTCGATACCACTGGCTTGTTTGGCAGCTAACCGGTATTATACAACCTCGTTACTTTCCCACGTACTGGTATCGCTTGTACGCTGTACTTGTTAACATTCTAGTCACCCTGCTATTTCCTTTAACGTTCGTGATCAATGTATTTTTCTCTAAAAACTTGCAACAACTATGCGAAAATCTTATTATAACCTTAAGTGATATCACAGCAAATTTAAAATTTCTAAATGTTTTTCTAGTACGAAAAGAGTTGCAACGAATAAAAATAATATTTGAATATTTAGATAAGAGATTAAATACCGAAGAGGAATACCGACAACTTAAACGAGCTATACGTACCGCTCAATTATCATTTTGTATATTCTGGGCGATATCCACGACTGGCACCAGCTTAAGTGTCTTGATGGTTCTTTACAGCGAAGATCGCTCTTTACTGTTTCCCGCTTGGTATGGTTTAGATTGGCAGAATAACGATTTAGCTTACGCTGTATGCTTCACCTATCAATTGGTGGCGTTGGTTGTACAGGCTATACAAAATGTAGCCAATGATTCATATCCACCGGCATATTTAATTATTTTAACCAGCCATATGCGCAGCTTGGAATTAAGAGTGCGTTCTGTGGGTCTGTCGCCAGCAGACAATAAACAAAATATGTTTTTAAACGAAAGGGAACAACAGTTAGATTTAAAAAAATTCAACGATTGCATAGAGGACTTTATACAAATAAACCGGTAAATGTTATTACCTCCTTACCATAGGAAGGAGTGATAGGGTGTATTTATTCGATTTCGAGTAGATTTAGCAATGTGCGCTAATGCGGCGCCTTTTGCCCAACCATTCAACCGCATTCATACAAATTGCGACAAAAAGATAAAATTTGCACCATCAGTACCAACCTGCGTGCCGAAACTTCCAATGTTTCTACCAAATTTATAGTTGACATCTTCATTTTTGCGAGCAGACGAATTCCAACAACACACACCACTCAGACGCACATGGACAGACGGACAGACGTGGCTAAATCAACGCAGGACCTTACGCTGATCAAGAATATATATACCTTATAGGATCTCTGAAGTTTCCTTTTGGGTGTAACATAGATTATGGAAAAAAACAACATGACCCCCATACCCTCATCTTACAGTATCTGTGGGTATAAAAAGGTTGTGATGATGTACCTTCTGAAAACTGAAAAGTGAATTTGCAATTTTCTTGCGGTTAGCAGCCTAAAAGTAATTTAAAAACTAGGATAGTTACAACAATGAACATGATGTCTCTTTCACACACATTGTTTTCCGTTACTCGTACTGTTTTAAAGAAAAAGGTGCCGAGAAACACGAAAACTAAATTACTTTCTGGCTAATCAATAAGGTCCAGCAAAGAGTGCCTGCATTTGGTAACCTGTACTGCTGTTAACGATTAACCAGTCACGTCTTATAACCAGTTCTGGAAATTAATTGAAGTCCAGTAGAACTTTCAGGACGAAAACGCCAACTAAGACAAGAAATTACCGCATCTCGTTAGTACATACATTTCGCAAACCTAGATGATGATTTTCCAAACACTGTTCTCTCAAAGAATTTCAGAAACGTAGTTCCGAGATATTTCAAAGCGATTAAAACCCACAAAAATTTACAATATATAAGTGGTAACGGTAACTAGCAGTTTTTATTTCCCCATAATGGTTGCCTTTAGCTTAATGCATTCTAAATTGTTTAACCACTGACAAATCCTATATATTTCTTATTTTATTTTCAGACTTTACGATATGATACAAAAAATTCTTTCTAAAGCGTGTTTAGCTCAATTTATCTGCACCGCCTTAGTTCAATGTGTTGCCGGTTTGCATATTTTATACTTATTAGATGAATCTGGTGACTATGGCGCTCAGATCCTATCACTTATCTTCTTTTTGGCTGTCACTATGGAAGTATTTATAATTTGTTACTTTGGTCATTATATGAGTGCTCAGAGTTTGGCATTAATTGATGCTTTCTACGAATGCGGCTGGATATCTCAGACGTTAGCTTTTCGTCGAAATCTTATCATCACGTTAATGCGCACGCAGAGATATGCCATCATATACGCCGGCGCCTATATACCAGTAGACCTGTCAACATTTCTATTGGTTAGTAACAAGCGATGCACATAAAATTTCAATTAATTAGCATATTTTTCTTTTCTTTTTCCTCTCTTAGCTCATGAAATACGCTTACTCTACATTTACTCTATTATTGCGCTTTAAATAAATTTCAAATATCCGAATATTATTTGCATCCTATTATTTAGCTCCATAATATCATCAATTATCTTTATTGCTTAGTTCTTCTGTAGTTTCACTCAATTTCGCTTTTTTCCACATTTTAGCGGCAGCCAATAGTTTAAGATTGGGTCGGGTCATTTCATCCTCCGGAAATAGATAGTCGAAAACTTCCTCCCAACCCTCTTCTACGCCATTCTCCGAAACAATTTTTTGCCTTTTCTTAACTCTCCTTGGCATCTTTTCTATGACTTTCTCTAAACTCTGTGGAGTACCGGAAACTTTCTCAAAGTCCCGCCAAGCTTCCAATAACAGAACTCGGCTTTCCTTGTCTCCCATTTGTCTCAAGGTATCATTGGCTCTCTCGTAAACTCTGCGGGCTAAATCTAGGCTCATTTCTTTGTCAGCGTCTTCAATTTCGTGATTTTCGGCGCTTAATTCGAATTTGGCATATGAAATCCATACTTTTACATGTTGCGTGCGTTCTAACAATCTTTCATACAATTGCCGCGCCAGCTCCGATTCTCCTTGCGATACTTCAAAATCTATATAAGCTTTCCATAGCAGCTCTGGCATATCTAAACGCGGTTGCTGTATAGCCAATTCATAAATGCCACGCGATCGTTCTGTATCACCTAAAAGATTCTCCAATTCCGCAAATTTCATCCACGTTACACAATTTTCCGGTCCATATTCCAGAAATTTCTCATATAATAGCCTGCAACGATCAAACTCTCTTAACTGTATTTCTAACTCAATATAGCCACGAAATAGTTTGTCTCTAGGACACATCCCGATAGCCATGCCGAGTGTCTTGCGTGCTTTATTTAAATCCTTACATCTTATTTCGAACTGCGCATATAAAAGCCAAATTTTGCTGAAAGTAAATTTTTTGTGCGGAATAAGTTCAAGACAAGTTCTATAAATCTGCCGTGTACGTTCTAAATCTTCAGTTTCCAATTCTTCAAATAAAGCGTAATTAACCCATAGGTAAATATAGCGACGCCAGTAATTTTTCTCATTACCGGGAGGCACATTAGCGATTGCACGTTCGTAAGTCTCACGTATAACTTCATAATCACCTTCAGCTACAAAATAAAAATTATTATCAAACATTTTTTTTCGAATGCGAGCGTTACCTTCAATTAAGCGTAGATAATCAAACCATGCATCATAATTTTGGGGGTTACTCGCCACTTCTTGCTCATATTGAAATTTACGCTTTGACGTAATTACATCTTCCATACACGCTCGATCGCCATATTTTTTCTCGTGTATTGTGTAGGCTTTATACAGTTCCTTGGTTTTTTCTTTAGGCAAGTGATCTAAAGCATATTTGTATATGACGCGGGCACGATCATGCTCCTTTTGGCCTTCTTCAAAACGAGCGAAAGCAATGAATAAACGCTCGTCAATAAATTCATCGCCAAAAAATTCCACTGCTTTTTCATAAACACGACGGGCACTATGTATGAAACCGTGTGTCTCTTCAAAGCGGGCAAACTTTATCGAATTTTTTACGTCCGGATGCACATACACAAATCGTTCATATATCGCTCTTGCCCTGTCAATTTCTTTATAGCGCAGTTCAAAGTTCACATATGTTTGCCAAGCTTGTTCTTCCGGTTGCCACTCCATCCAACGTTCAAACACTTGCCGAGCACCAGCCACATTTTCTAACATTTCCTCCATGTAAGTGTATTTATACCAGAATTGATTCACTCTAGGCATTATAGTCACAGCACGATCCCATAAATTCCGTGCGTGATTTATTTGCTTGTTTTTCATTTCCATTTCGGCATATTTCAGCCAAATGGTAATATTACGGTGATCATTATCTAAAGCGCGTTCCCAAATAGATCGTGCTCTATGTATCTCCCTTTGCGATTCTTCCCATTGAGCATATTTTATCCAATGACTAACGACCATCCGATTTTTACGCAAATTATCTTCAAATGATTTTCGTTTGCGTTGTTGGTAATCTGCTAACTCAGCGGGATCAGAAATTTTTTGCTTCGGAGGCGGTGGCAAAATTTCTAAATCACGTTCCTTAGCCTCACGCAACAACTGCTCAGCAGTAATCTGTATCTCAGCCGGAGCTTTGTTTTTCACTTTAGCCACTTTGGGCATTTTTTGTGGACGCTCCATAGTATCTCTCAAAATAAGTTCACACTTTGTTATTAGAATAACCCCTTTTTTTTGGGTTTGTAGAAAAAGAATAGATAAGGCCTGTAAACTGATAGACCTATACACCAGTAACAGGAGATGAAGAAATTTTTCTGATGAATTTTTCCAGGGGTTGTGAGGTTGAGAGGAGTAGTTTGGATGAATTCAGCAAAAAGCCATAGAATCGCACGTCCTATAGGTGGAGATTTTTTTTTTAAACGGCAAAAAGATATACCGCTCCACATAAATTTCCCAGAAGAATGAATTGTAAGCTTAGAACGTCTATTTGTGTAATAAAGATAGTAGCAGAAAAAAGATTTAAAAGGAAATACACAACGTAGAGAAGCATCAGAAATGTCACAAATAAGAGAAACCAGAGTCACCAAAACCAGTTTACGTTTTTCGTTTGGTTACGCGTCGTATTATTTAATGATTATCGGTGTTTTGGATTCACGTAAGGATAACAACTGTTAAATATACTCTCCCACTCTTGTCAAATTACAATTAAGCAAACGTTTGGCATTAGTATTGGTTGTTTCGAGCTGCATTGACAAGTAAAACAGCTGTAAATTGAAAATATGTCGATTATCCTTTAACCATACATATGATATATGATAATACGTCTGACGTGCTACAGAAATTAAATATGCACAAATCACAATAAAGCAAATCGCAAAAAAAATTTTTTTTTAACTTTTTAATATTGAAAACTGCAACAGGCATAAATTTTCACCATTTTCACATCATTTTCTAAAAGAATTTTAGGAACCGTAATAATTATTCTTGTAACTAAAAACCAACAATATCCAAAATATTTGCAACGCATCACCTAATACCAAGTTATTAAGGCATCTAATATTTAAGATTTTTCAAGTTTTATCCGCATGTTTTTACGTATGTGCAAATTGTTGAAGTAGTAGGTGTAACGTTGGACCAGATTTATGCACAACTCGATACAACTTTTTCTAAAACTCTCTAAAAAGAATGCAAAAATTGGCAGCACTTATTGCTGAAAGCTTTTTTCGGAGGCATCCCTGTGTCTCACTTAATTTACGACATCCCTACCAGCTTCACTGCTGTTTTGTATTTGCCAATAAGTTTGCAAGTTTGGTACTTTAGAGGTCTGACCACAAGATAAATACCAGGAGGAAATTTCCGAAAGAATCTGTTGCGCCGTTTAAAAAGCCGAAAAGATATGATTTCTCAATTAATACAACGTTCTTTGCTGCGCGGCGTCGTGCAACAGCACAGTAAAACATGTTGGATTAATACGTCGGCCTTGGTAAGTTTTTGGTTTTTGGCAAAACAACGAACTTTTATAACACAGTTCCTGTTCTATATATCTAAGAAGTTATGTAATATTAAAATATTAATATCTTTGATATCCATCTCATTTGTTATATATAAAAGTACTCAGTACTCAGCTCTCTTGAAATAAATCTGGACTTGTCCCAAAATATTAAGCCGCACAATTACTAAGAAATTTCATATTTCATCCATAACAAATATACAACTAAACGTATCAAAAAAAAGCAGACTCTCTTTAATTTTTGTTGTATAAGAGTAAATGTGCTGAAATACAAGAGAATAATTTTTTGCCGGTATAAAATTCTAATCGGAGATTTTATACCCTAAAAAAACAAATTTTGTCGGTGTAAAATTCCAACTGGAATTGTTTGCAAATTTTTAAATTAATTTGGGCGTTACGGTTCAAAAACTAAAACACTAACTCTAGCCGTAAAAACAATATCCCTTCCCATCTTAATCGAATGCTTTGGCTTTGCCTCTAAAGAAAAAGCAACAAAACCAATGTTCTCTGTTTACATTTTTAAGAGAATTCTTAGCACGATGATGTAGAGTATAATTTTCCATATAAGTATTTAATACTTAAGATTTCACGGCGAATTGTTCGTATAAAGCCAATAACTCCTTAACAAAGTTAAGGAAAGCAAGGGAGGTTATTGTGCTTTTGTTCAGCAGCGTTTTAAGGAGTGCGTTTTTCGTTTTTTGCAAGAGTTGTGCAATAAATAATTAAGGAATAATTGCGAATTTGCAAAATTTAGATTGAGGATTATAATAAAGTGAAATTACAAATTTATTCGTAATCCCAGAGTAATATAAAATTTTTTTTTAGTAAAAATGAATTTAGCTTACCCACGGCATTCAAATCAAATGAAGACCAATTCTTATATCCTCTCTTGTGTACTTAAATCTAGATGCGTTTGCGCGACGCCCAAAATCCATTAAACTCACATATAAGATTAAGAACTATTCTTATAGTCGTTAACAGTCAAAGTATGTTTACTAATTTTTTGTTGCCATTATGGTTAAATTTAGAAACTTAGCGCAGCAAATTCCAATGTAGGCGTATTGCATAATGTTATATGAATTCGACAACACTCTCTATTGTACCATCAAACGTAAAAGTTAATTTTTCTAAGCGAAGCATTATTTTTATCACTAGCAAAATGGTATGTTTGAAAAGTTCCGTAGTGGATATGATAAAATATTGTAAATTGCACGCATTCCTGATCAACATCAGTTCTTAAACAGCCTGTATTTCGTATGCCTGTCTATTGCATAAATTGTTTAAAGTCTCAGTCTGCAAATAAAAAAAATATATATATTTTCATGTATTTGCCATGCTATGGGCCTCTCAATTAATTTGTGCGCAGTTTTAATTAATCATATCTGAATCCTCGACATCCATGTTAATCATAATCCTTAAATTAGAATTTATACGTTTGTCTTTTCATCGTCCAATGAACTTGTTGTGCATGGACTATAGTCCAGAGCAAATTTTAATTTCATGTGCATTTCTATGATCTTCGGTCAAATGGTCGTGCAAACTTCTTGCATATTCTTTTCAGTTAGTTGAAAAAAGCAAATTTCTTCCATCGACTTTTAAATTAATTGAACAAATAAAGCCTTCAATTTATTAAATTTTTCGTAGAAAAATCGGGCTCAGCGTATAACGTGGTCTAGCGCGGCAAAACGAACGGTATATATTATATTGATCAACATTATACAGAGTTGCTTAGACAGACAATACCGAGAATCAATAGCTTTTATTTATTTCGCAACAGTCTACAAATATCGTATAAGCAAAATAAAATATTTTAGTTTGTTCTTCATTTAAAACCATTCAGATTAAACCCCTGTCATTTTTTAAGTCTTCATATAAGAGTTCGATGATTTAACTCAATTTGAATTCCGCTCGAATGCACCAAATCTCTTCTTTCATTCCTTCTATTCTGTTTGGAGAATCGCAAACAAAAAATAAATTCCAAGACAAATTTATGAGTTGGGGAGGGCAGAACATTTATATATACATTGGCATGTACAGGTTGCATGGGGCCTTTCGTACAGTAGCAGCAAGTCAAACTCGTACACAAAAAAAAAAGATTTGCTTTATGGTATATAATTAAAACTAAATTGGGTATGAACACAAATCCCTTTTATTTTTTTATAGTATTATGGCATAATGTATATATAATATTCAAAATTTATGTTTATGTATTACAATAATAATCCCAATTTCAATGCTAAAGCCAAATTCGTGAAGCTTTGGTTTATTAGGCAAAAGTGTTTTTAATTTCGATTTTTCTGCGAAAAGTTTTTGGAGATTTTGCTAAAATCAAATTTCTTTGCAAAATTTTTGAATGTTATTTGTTTGATTGTCTCACTTTTTAAAAAAGGATAATAAAGATTTTATTGAAGACATGACAGATTAGCCCATAGGCTTTAATATTTTGAAAGAAAGTTTGTCCCTTTGCGCATGGAAAAATTTGGATCTTGGCGAAAATTTTGTGTTTTTTATCAAGAAATTCACCTTAAGGATAAAGCTTACAATGCGCGATCCTGATTGCTATATATAATTGTCCGCATTTCATGAATACACCGATCCATAATCGACACATAAACCGTATTACAAATTTATGGAGCTATCTTAATAGGAAAACTCTCCAGCACCGTATAAGTTCCAAGGATGACTTGAAGAAAGCACTTCAGGACAAGACAGTAAACAAACTTGTTCAAAGTATGCCAAATAGATTAAAATGGATGAAAAAAAAAAAAAAAACCAAAGGTATGCATATCAAACATTCATATTAGCGTAGAAGTTGGGCTTTGGCATCGAAATGAGTGGTATTTTATACTTTCGCTTTATAAAAAGGTTAAAGAGTTTTTTTTTAATTATTTCTGAAATCAACCAATAATATTTAATTAATAAGAAAGATTAATAAATTCTTTTTGCTGTACGAGTTTGGCTCGGTGCTACTATGCATGTACTTAAAAGTTGCTGTGCAAAACGAAAATAATGCATTTAATTATATATTCCATATAATGCACTTGTATATATTACCACATGGCTTACAAGCAGAAAATTTATTCTATTAAAAGGCAGTCATCGAACTAGTGTAATAAAGTGAATAGACTAAGTAATTATATATATATATATATATATATAAATATATATGTATATTTACGAGAACCTACATGAATAAAGGATTCGTATCAAGAAAATTTACAAATGCTTTCACATTTGAATTTATTTAGGAAAATATTTGACATATGAAGAACAAAAACTTTTTATATTTAATGTACATATGTTTATATTATAACATATGCACGTAACGGCAATTGTTGGTAAAAAGTTAATCGTTCAGTCGTTTTAATTCATAAATCATCACAATATATAGCGCTATATACGGGTAACAATAAATCTTAAGTATGATAGCACATATATATATATGTGTGTGTATACACAAAAGAAGCCTTTTTTTCAAAAATGTTCGATTTTATAAAGAATGCTTTATTTTCCTTTAAGTTGGCACATGTATACGCACAATTAAGACTTACACGATAAAATGTATTTAAATATAAAGGTGCAGTCGATGTCGATGTGTAATTAGGTCAGATGACAAATGACAAATTCTTTTAAATTCAGCCTATATAAACTCCTGACGAAATTCTTTCCATCTCAGACATAGTCTAGCGTTACTTACTTACGTATTTACAGTAGCTCAAGCGGATTGCATTCTAGTATTCATTTTAAAGTCGAGTCAGTTGTAAGTGAAAAATAAAAGCACAATTAAAGCTTTTTAATCATAGATTGCAAGAGGAGGATCGAGTAAAAACTGAAACACTAAAAAAATACTTAAATGATAATAATTCACTCATATAAATATAATATATACATACATATAAACAAGCAAAAAGTTTATCTCTAGAGTCAAATTTACACCGCAAAATAAACAAATAGCTAAATAAAATACGAAAAAGACTAGTTGTTGCAGCATTTGCATTACTTGTAATTCTAGTTTACGGTAAATTATACAACAAAATGGTAAAATTATAAAGTAAACCGGACACTTACCTTTAATTTGAATTTTCGAATGGAAATTCTTTTCTTTTTTTTTTTTTGCAATAATTTCTCATTTTATTTATTTATTTTTTTTTTTTGTTATTTTCAGGCTATGCAGAATTATCGCTTGGAATCTGATACCTTCGGTGAATTGAAAGTGCCGGCCGATAAATATTATGGCGCCCAGACTATGCGTTCCCAGATCAATTTTCCAATTGGCGGGGCTACCGAACGCATGCCTAAGCCCGTAATACAAGCTATGGGCATTCTAAAGAAGGCCGCTGCTGAAGTTAATAAAGAGTACGGCTTAGATCCCAAAATAAGTGACGCCATATCAAAGGCTGCTGATGATGTTATCTCAGGAAAGCTTTATGATGATCACTTCCCTTTAGTCATTTGGCAAACTGGTTCGGGCACACAAAGCAACATGAACGTTAATGAGGTAAATACCTAATACAAAATGTTGTGTGAGAATTACTTAATTACCTTTGTACATATTATGTACGTATGTTATCGTTTCATCACAATATAGTGTTATCGCGAAAATTTGGTAGCGTGACAAGAATTAAACGATTTGTAAAATCTATTTACGGGTTAAGCGACAAAAAGCAAATACATTTCACACATTAGTTCGAGGTCTGGGAAAATGAAATTAATTCAATTTACATATTAATTGAAAGTATACAAACAACAACAACAATAGCTAATGACTGATAGGGTGTAAATTGAATTTTGTCCACTAGAACATGATTTGCTACTTTTCTTGCGGTTAGGTATATGTAAATAATATTCAAGTTAATCGTTAACTTAATCAAGTTAAAGTTGAACTACATATCCAGGATCGTTCCATAGTCGTAATGTTTTTTCATCCTTTTTTTTTTCTTTAATCTATTTATAGGTTAGAACTAAACATTTCTTTCACGTTTCTTTCAACTTTTGGAAAGCTGATCCTTTTTTCAAGACACACTATGAATTGTAACAGTGTTTGCAAATTATTGGATCGAATTCCTTTGCGCCATCGTCTACTTACAATCTTTATAACCGACCATATAAACGAATCTTTGAATATTTTTATAATGATATAGGATCAATAAGGGCTTGCAAGCTGCAAGGAATGCAGGCAATGCACAACTTACTAGACATACATCGTCCTTTAAAAACTGGATATTTCGGCGCGTAATGAAAAACTCCTTTCTATCGTCATTTTAGTATGTTTATCATATTTTTTTCAAAATTTAATGATTTTCGAAAGCTTTTTTTCGGATTCCCAAAAACCCATATTTCAAATTTTTTCCAAATAATTTTCTCTCAATTTCGTACAAATACAAAATAAATTAGTTTACACCATTCATAGAGTACCTAATATGTTCGCGGCGATACGATTTTATCATAATTGCCAAAGATTGAAGATATGTGCAAAATGTTTGCAAACACCCGGAACCCGGTTTGTCCTTCTGTCTATGTGCGTTTCCATCATATACGCAAAAACTGCTGCAGTGCCGGAAATTTTTGTACTCAAGTTAGTACCGAAATTGGACCAAATCGCTGAAAAAGAAACATGCTTACGGTACAATGTAAATTAAGAAGGCCTCCGTTTTCGGCATTGAAAGAATTCTTTCTCATTTGCCTATTACCGATAAACTGACGCTTGACTCAGTACAACAGAGTAAAGAAATTTCATGATTTACATTTTATTCTTTTTCTCTTTTTTTTTTTTGCAAAGTATATGGATGTGGGGTATAAAAGATTTACTTACGGCCAAATATAATTTTCCTGCTTGTTCTTTGTTAATATTTTTTGTATTTTTTTTTTTTTTTGTATTTAGGTTATCAGCAACCGTGCTATTGAGCTTATGGGCGGTAAACTGGGCTCCAAAGATCCCGTTCATCCCAACGATCATGTAAATAAATCGCAAAGTTCGAATGACACCTTCCCCACTGCCATACACATTTCCGTTGCTCTCGAGTTGAATAACAATTTGAAACCTGCCATTAAAATCTTACATGATGCTTTGAAAGCCAAATCCCAAGAATTCAAGAGTATTATTAAAATCGGTCGCACCCATACTATGGATGCAGTACCGTTGACTTTGGGACAAGAATTCAGCGGCTATACGCAGCAAATGGTATATGCATTAGATCGCATTGACGCTTGCTTGCCACGAGTCTACGAATTGGCCTTAGGCGGCACGGCAGTGGGTACCGGCTTGAATACTCGTGTGGGCTTCGCTGAGAAATGCGCGTCCAAAATTGCCCAATTGACTGGTTTACCGTTTGTAACAGCACCCAATAAATTCGAGGCTTTAGCTGCTCGGGACGCTATGGTTGAAGTTCATGGCGTTCTAAATACTATAGCAGTCAGTTTAATGAAAATCGGTAATGATATACGCTTTCTCGGTTCCGGTCCTCGTTGTGGCTTGGGTGAACTTATGCTGCCCGAAAACGAGCCCGGTAGTTCTATTATGCCGGGTAAAGTAAATCCTACACAATGTGAATCGTTAACTATGTTAGCTGCTCAGGTAATGGGTAATCAGGTAGCCGTTACTGTGGGCGGCTCAAATGGACATTTTGAATTGAATGTTTTCAAGCCGTTGGTAGTATCCAATGTTCTGCGTTCCATACGTTTATTGTGTAAGTTTTCGTTATTAAGCGTTTAACAAAAAAATTTAGAAATTTTTTAATTTCAATTTTTAGCCGATGGCAGCCGCACCTTTACGGCCAATTGCGTGCAGGGCATTAAAGCCAATACAGATCGTATTAGTAAGATTATGAATGAATCATTAATGTTGGTTACCGCTTTAAATCCTCACATTGGCTACGATAAGGCAGCCAAAATAGCCAAGACTGCCCATAAGAATGGCACTACTCTGAAAGAAGAAGCCATTAAATTAGGTTTCCTTACCGAAGAGCAATTTAATAAATGGGTTAAACCTGAAGATATGTTGGGCCCCAAATAAATTCAAATCCTAAAAAGTCAGATATATTTTATCAATTTTTTATTTAAGCCGAAAAGTTTTCGATAAATCAATAAAGAAATCATTAAAATCCCATCAAAACGCAGTAAAAGAGAATAGTTTTATTGTCAATATATCAACATTTCAAAAAATGAGAAAAATCAAATGAATATGTACAGGCCTCCCCCTGCAAATACTATGGCCTTTGGCAAATTTGGCAAAGTTGGAAAGGGGTTCGGGGCCTCGATGGGGCTTAGGTGAACTATGGTTATCCGAAAACGAGCCTGGTAGTTCTATTATGCCGGGTAAAGGTAATCGCACACAATGTGAATCTTTAACCATGATTTGCGCTCAAATGATGGGCAACCTAGTGGCCGTTACTGTAGGCGGTTCAAACGGTCATTTTCAATCAAATGTTTTTAAACCAATCATTGTATCTAACGTCTTGCGTTCGATTCGCTTGTTATGTAAGTAAACAAAATAAAATCATTTTCTCTCAAATTCAGAAAAATATCGTCTTCTCTCGTAGCTGACAGCACTCTCAACAAGAATTGCTTAAAAGACATTAAAGCAAATAAAGCCAATATTTTGAAGCTTGTGAATGAGTCTTTGATTCTAGTTACAGCTCTAAATCCGCATATCGGTTATGATAAAGTTGCGCCTATTGCGAAGACTGGCCATAAAAACGGCACCACTTTGAAACACGAAGCACTTAAATTCGATGTAAAGGAAAATGACTTTAACCAGTGGGTGAACCCCGAGCTCATGTTAGATCCAAATTAAAATCACACCGAATCAGTTATAAAACAGAAGGCAAACTCGTCATAGCCATATATTGTACATTTTATTCTACATATTGTAAAATAGTTAAAAGCCAAAATAGTCCCCAAGCTTCTTAATTCAAACAAATCTATTCTCGGCGATGACGTGAGAAATATTATTATGGCGAAAAAAATTCCAAAGTCACCATCTGCAATTGACTATTGTTTGTACGTCGCAAAGGAATTGAACATTCCCTTAAAAATTTTCCGCTCTTTTGGTGTTAAATCTCCATGTATTTTGAAAGACTGCTCTTTTGACATTTCGCTGTCTATGCACAAGAAAGAAAATGCTCCAAATTATGTCTTCAGGAATCTAATAGCTTGAAAAACCCAAATATTGGAAAGTACTGGTTGGAATCTTTTATACACAGACGGCTCTAAATCTTCTGGTCTGCCTCCTGCTTGTGCCGTGGTTGATGCTACAGGACGAGTTCTTCTCAACCACATATTTCATGAAAGTACTTCAACGTTCACAACCGAAGCCAGAGCTATCCTTCACGCTGCGAACCTTGTCCATAAAAACAAACTCAAAACCGTCATTGTTACCGACAGTTTGTCTGTATTACAAGTTATTCGGAATCCTTTGACTTCGAGATGGAGCACCATCAACATATTAAGGAATATAATTACAACACCCGAGGGAAAAATTAAAATGTTATGGGTACCAAGTCACATCGGTTTATTGGGAAATGAGCAGGCTGATCGAGCGGCAAAGGATGCTGCTTCTGCTCCTCTAATTATGGATGATGTCATAGAAAAGTTGGATCTTCAAAGATACATTGGAAGAAAAGTTAAAGAGTAAATTGCAGAAGAAAATTTACAATACCATCACCAACACTACCCTTCCATTAACCCTCAATTAACTCTACCTTTATATCCAACAAATGTTGAGAAAACCAAGATCCAAACATTTTCGAGAATTCGCCTTGGTCATACAATTGCAACTCACCGATGGATCTTGAAGAAGTCTTCCTCCCCAATATGCAATTGTGGACAAACTCTCACCATAAAGCACATTCTCTGCGACTGCCTTAACTTTTGCTTGGCTAGAAGTATTGCATTTGGAACGATTAACCCTTTGGACATTCTACAATCAGCTTCAGAACAGAATATCAATTCAATTTATTACTTTTTTAATACTACTAAGCTTATTATCTAATGTCCATTTATTTAAATTAGAGCCGATAGCCTGTGTTACTAGTGCTCAATGTCTTTTTTTAGTCTAAGAATTTATTTCATTAGTCTAAAATTATAATAATAATAATAATAATAGTTCTATAAGCAGTCTTTGTTTACTTGGCAACTTAGCTTGAACGAGCTTGAGAGGTGACCTGCTGGTTACTTGTTTAATTTCAATTTGCGAACTTTGTATTTTTTATAAGGAAATATTTTCGCTAATATGAATGTGTGTGTTTCGAGATGTGTTTTCCCAAATGCCTGATTTAGTGAAAGACGACATAATTGAAGCGCACTGATTATTGGTTTAGTACGTGGCATGTTGACTTTTATATAATGAATGTTTATATAAGTTAGGTAAATAGAAGGGCCTTTTATGCTTTCATATTCATTGTCGGGCCTGAACATGAAAATTGGCATTTTCAAAATTGGGACGACATGCGCAGTTTTTTTTTTCGTTTTAGACATAGGGGCAAATGTGGAATGTAAATGACTGGGAAGAGCGTATTTGAACAGCCAAAACAATATTTATTTAGATTTCCCATCTGGACGTGAAAATAACGGCGCCACAGATCAACAAAAACTTGAAGAATATATTTATGAACGACTCGTCAAAGCTTCAGCGACATTGAACGCACAGTTACTGTTTAAGTCAATCAATGTGTCTGTGACTATCGAAAATATCATTAATGTCATTAAGACGTCTAAATAAATTTTAATGACTTAGATGCTGTCTACTGGGAGTATGCAAAGTCATTTAGCGTGGTAAAATTTCGAGTAGCTAAGTTAGAACGGGGCCTTGCTCGGTCGAATGGCGGTGAGCGTTCACGTCGGTTACGCCCAAGTTCATCAAATAGTACTGGGAACGTCCTTTGAGGTAAAATTCGAGAGTAAGCAAAGGCTATGCATGTGTCTCATAGTGAATTCAGACTTGAGCACGGGAAGGTACGTCTGGCGTTTGTTCACGTACGATTAAAAACGTGTCCGAATGCAAATAAATCAAAGCGCTACCTCTAAGCTAATAAGTGTAGAGAAGTGTATAGCCTTATAACTTAAAGAAGGAATGCCTTATCTCGCTGGTAACGGTTATAGCCAATCCTCGGACATTAACTAAAGCTAACAAAGCTTAGGACTGAAATACCGCGACACCTTCAGTGATCGCTCGGTATTTACACATCTGCTATCGTAAACTATTGACAATTAAATCTCTATAAAAATCGATTGAAATAAAGCAAACTTTCTCGCCTTGAGAAAAATTAATCTAAACTATAGTAATAGTTTTTTTAGTTATTATTTCTTTTGTATTTTGTTCTGTTGCATGTGCCTTTTTTAGTGGATAATGAGAATTGAAAGTAATTTCTCATTGAAGAACACGGCGAAGTCCTGTCTCTACTCAGCACAGCTTTTAAGAAAGCAAGTAAGAACATTATAGCCTTACTTAATCTAGCACAGTTCTCGTGCTCGTTTCGGTAATAATTCACAAAAAATTGCACACATATTGGAGGACATCCAAAACATCATACGATGTGACACTAATTTGTCAAATTTAAATTCCGAAAAGTTTTATTATTTTTCAGTTTCTTTCATAAAAAAGGGAGAAATTAGACGTTTTTTTCGTATACGAGCTTGCTTTTCATGATAACCCCTATACGTTTTGGGGCTTAAAAAAATAGATTTATGTGATCCAAAATCCATTCAATTCAACATCATAAAATATTAAAAATTAAACCTTCCTCTGATCGACTTACCATTCATGGGAAATCTTATGTGGAATGGGGCTCAAGATATAGAACCATGTGTTTCAAATATGGTCGGCTTAATTTTCTATGCCAAACTACTACTATGGACAAGTTTTCGTCATTAAATTATGACAAATATCGCCTTTTGGCATATAAGGCTTTACATTCCCTGAGAATTCTTACATGCGATAATATCCAAAAAATAGATCTACGTGGTCCAAAATCCCAAAGAACTAATTTTCACCATGAAATCAAGTGTGTGTGTATTATAGCAATTACAGCAATTAGAAAATAGCGGCGGTCTTCCAACCTGGGGCGTTATATTGAAGATAGTGGAATAAGTGAATCGATCGGAACCATGATTAAAAGCGCTCTTTGTTGGCAAAGCACGTCAGTGTAGCCAATTGCGACCTATTTGTGTTGAACACAAAGTTTACACCGACAGACAAGCGGTATAATAGAAGGCGGTTATATCTTGAACCGTTTCGGGTATTACATACCCGTCAATACAATCTTAATATGTCCTATACTAGAGAGTGGTATAGAGTATAATTATAACTAATTAGTTATATATTAGTTCTGTCGCCAAACTGCTCCTCCTCTCTTTATATAAGCAGATCGAGATATATATATATATATATATATATATATATATATATATATATATGTCTGTATATGTTTGTAGATACTTACTTTGAACTGTAAACGGCAATAATAAACTCTGTAATTTTTCTTTTAATAGAAGGAATAATTTTTATTGATATGTTTGCAGAAATAAATCATAAATTGAAGCGGAGGAAATATTTATGGTTAAGTGAAATGAAAGCAAAAAAAAAAATGTATATGCAATGAAATCAAATTTTTTAAATGAAAACAATTCATTTTTTATTCATTCATATGAAAAAGTGACGCAAATTAATTGCTTTTCATTACAAAAATGTTATATTCGAAAACTCTTTTCGAAACGCAAGAACAAGAATAAAAATATTAATATAAGTATTTTTGTATAAGAGACGGTAACACAATACGATGAAACTAAAAAGTCAACTTTTAATAGACAAAAATTCAAGGATGGAATTGTTATTGAGATAATGTACAACGATCGATTATAAAAGGTTATAAGAATTTCTTGTTGTTAGTGTTGTTGTTGTTGCTGTTTTTTTTTTTTTTTTTTTTTTTTTTAAAACCCATTTTTAATCACCAATTTTATGATAAAGAAAAGATACAAAATATATTACAAATATCTTTAACAAACGCATAGTCAGTTAAAGTCTGTCCTTAAAAGGAAAGGAGAGGAAAGAAGAGGAGTTCAAGTAGTAAAAATAAAAAAAAAAAATAAAAAAAAACAAACGAATATATACATGTATGATGGATGATGATTGATGAGAAATATGTATGCATAAATACATGTTTAAAAAAGTGTGAATTTCAAGGTCTTTTTTTCTTTCCTCATTTACGCTACGAAAGGGAACTGCGTGTGATAAGGAGGAAGAGACTCAATTACGGTACGTTTGAGCGATCATTTTTCAAAATTAAAAACGACAATTCGTATTGATGTGTGTAAATTCCAAATTTTCTCAAAACCCAAAATGATTATATTAGGTGTTTGCAAGAGTTTTGATCATTTTTTCACGTGAAAAAATCATTTATTATGGAAAATTGGCAGAGTCTGTGCGTATTAATCAAATTAATTTCCATAATTTTTTACAATAATTTTTCAATATTTTTGACAACACGGCGATATCATATCGAAAGAACTTATATTGGTTTGGCAACGTTTCACTCACCGACCCATTTTCGCACTTCTTCAACTTTGCGGACTTTACGTATACCACCCAAGCGATGCTGCACCGATCTGGACAAGTGATAATCAGGCGACGCCAGTGAGTCTGGTGAGTACACTGGATGTGACAGAACTCGCCATTCGAGTTGGGGGCAGCTTATCCTGGACAACTCTTGCACACACCGATCAACAAATGGTATTTTCAGTCAATACGTCTCGTCGCTTTTAAGTCGTTGACGCCAAAACCAATAATTGGGATATGATATGGGAGCAGCATCACCATAAATAACCCTCTGAACGTGTTCGATGGCAGATTTCTTCAAATAAATAACAAAAGTAATGAATTTGGAGGAAGAAGAATTTTTTTAGCGGTCCATATTTGACGCGGGCATAAGATGAATAAATCAATAATATTAAATGGGAAACTATTATTTTAAGTAGAGGAAGGTCAAAACTATCGAATGCACCTGTTACTGGTATATTTCCGTGTTTTTAATGTGTTGAAAGACTGTAAAAGTCGCTGATCAAAATTTTTGCAAACACCTAATATATGAACAAAACGTTGGTTTCGTCTCGACAGATATACAAACTTGATTGACACACACACACACATATATATATATATATATATTATGTAAATAGTGACTTATTCGAGCCATCTACTAATTAATGCATTGACTGAAATTACTAGGCTCGATATAATTCGACTGCGAAACGAACTGTCAATATATTGCTCATATATATACATATGTGCGCGCGCGCGCGTGTGTGTGTGTGTTTGCATGTTGTGCATGTATAAATATTTGTGTTTTGTTTTATAAAAAGGCAAACAAACATTTTCACGTTATTGAAGGTAGATAGGACTTTGAATAATAAAAGAATTTTTTTTTTCTTTTTTGATTTACTAACAATTTATTATTAAATTTTGTAGAGCAAATATTTCACAAAAAAGGTTTTGCTTTCTTTCTTTCCTTCATTCATTCTTTCTTAGAGTTAAACTTTTACTAAATATTGTTGAATATTCATTTCAGTTAATGTTATTATAATAATAATAATAATAATAATATAAATATTTCAGCCAAATGCTGTTCTTTTCACCTTCATGTTCATCTTGATATATGTTATTGTTGTATATTAGGTATGGATTCATCGAAAAAATATAAATTTACAGTTAAGACAACATATATATTATTATTATTTGTTTATAAAATTATTACATTTTGATAAGGATTTGCAAAACAAGTGATCTTCTTTAAGTTAATTTTAGTATTGTATGAATTGTTTAAAAACAATAAGTACATCATACATATATGAACAAAATGCAAATATTTTGGTGGTTTAATAAACATTCGAATCTCCTCGCGCTCGCCCCTATTAAGTATTTAATAAAAAAAACTTGCATTTCATTTCGTTTCGTTTCGTTTCGTTCCGTTTCGTTTTTCCTCTCCTAAATCGATTGTCGTTGTCACTATTTAATTATTAAAAGTTTGTAAGCGAATTGAAAACATTACAGTTCAAAAATCTCAATGTGAATTTTCGAAAAAAATTCGTACATACCGAACGTTGACGAGATTCGAATGCTATTCATTTGATTAGTGCTTTATGTTTTGCTCATATAATTGTATAGTTTAGCGCAGAGATTTCATACAGTTGCGAGACTCTGACTAAACTAGAGATTAGTTTAACTCTTTTTTTTTTTTCATATGAAACGAATTTCACGGATTTCAACGTGCAACAAAATGGAGCATTTTGGGTTAAGTTTCTTGTGTCTTGAATTCCCGTCTCATCCCATGTGATTCCCATGAAAATGTGATTTTCGTTTCGTTTGGTAAATAATTTGAAAAATTTTAATAATATATGTATGCATGTCTCGTTGATGAAGTTACCATCACCCGTCCCCCGTTCCGCGCGCGAAGCGCAAGGTCGACACACCTCCCGCAATGAACCCAAATGCTCGATTTTGCACATATGATGTGATGTTTTTGTAAAGAGTTAACCTCTCTCTCTCTCTCTCTCTTTTCTTTCTCTTAGTTTTTATTAGAAAAATTTATGAATATTCTCTGGGCTTTTCTTCCATATATATAGAGTTTGATTTCAATTTACTTTTATGTCATAAAAATAGTTTTACTTTGTTTTATGTCTATTATATATATAAATATATATATTAGAAATTAATTAATATTAATTATCTTCTAGCAATACTTCTATGCCAGCAGCTTGCTTGATTAGAGCTTTGAATGAAGATATCAGTGGTTTTTATGAATTTCTTTCTTTTCTTTTCTTTCTTGCTAATTATCTCTGCTCAAATCTCAAAATGTATATATACATAGATATATATATAAATAAATATATATATATAAACATGTATATATATATATTTAGATATTTTTATTTTTATCGTCCTTTTTGGCTCTGTTATCATTGTTTGTTTGTTTAGCTTTTGTATCCTGTAAAAATTCATATTCAAAAGAAATTATTATCAATACCATTGAAAAATAAGACTCATCTTCGCACACAACAACAACAACGCTCACAGTAATTTAAAAAATAAATAAATAAATAAATAATAATAATGATAATAGCAATGTTGTTATTACTATTACCATTCATTACCATTACTACTTTTATTTATTATTATTTTTCTAATGCAATGTCTGTCGATTGTTGTTATCATTTATTCATGTAAACAGATACGATAAATTCACCGATCATTAATCAAATAATTAATTCGTGTATTCTTCTCATATGTATTTATGCATGTACAACGATTTATCAATTTATCAAAGGACCCTTTCATTATACATATACTAAAAATCAATACATCAAAAATATATACAGATAAGAAAAAAAACAAATTATTTAATATAATAATAACAATAAAAAACTAAATAATATATATATTACTAAATAATATATATATACGTACATATATATATATATATAAATATATATGATGAAATTGGATGAAAAAATTCTTTGGACGGTTTTATAAGATTGAAGCTTCTAATAAGAATTCAAAGAAAATGCACATTTCCTCAGATAGGATAAGGTAAAGGAAATAGAGATAAATGAAAAAAAGAAGAAAAAAACATTATTGTTTCTATTAAGCGTATATATTCGTCTTAGCAACAACGAAGCCGATTAATTATGTAACCAAAATATTAGATTAACTTGATGGAAAAGCATTTCGCAGTCCTTTTCCAAAGCGCACTTTATCGATAAAAATTTGTTCAAGTCATTGTTCGCAAACGGGTACGCAAAACGGGTACGCATTACTGTTGCTGAACCGCTCATATCGTTCACAGGTAATAAGGAAAAACAATGAATTTTGTTCTCTTCCGCCATAGTTTTTGTGACCTTGTGCGAAAAATTTCGTTCCCCCATTAACTTTAATTAAGCAACTCTTCCACGCCACTGACTTAGACAAGTAGAGGAGAGCCGACTTTTCACAGTTTCAAATATCATATGAATGCTCTCCACGCCTAAGTTCATATTATTAAAAATAAACCGAATCAATCATATATATGAAGCATTAAAAATCGATTATTAGCGAAACTTCAATCTTACGTTTCTAACGTATATAAAATTGTTACGGTAAAACGATAGTAGATTATATTGCGTAATTCGTATGATGACTAACTGTAGCTAAGTTAAGATTTAGGTAAAAGTCGAATAGCCAAAGGCAATCAGCAGAAATGTATTACATTTTATCAACATATGAGATAATCCGTCCGATTCCGATATCATTATCCCTTATATACACTAAATAAGTGAATTAAATTCTTTAATTGTTTGTCTTCCTTATCAAAGGAAAATTTGCAAAAAGTTTTAAGTTAAATTAATAAAGATACCAAAGTCAAACACGGGAGTGATAATGGAACGAATTCGCGAGACGCATCGGTGGTATAACCAATTAATTACCGGTTTAGACTTATTAAAGATACCACAACGGTTCATGTGTGCGAACGACCACTTATCGGTCCCATCAATACGAATTTCGTTAAACTTGTCACTGGTAAATCAATTTCTTTTTGCATTCGGTTTCTGAATTCTTATTTCGGACGATGCATTAAAATTTCTGAAAGTTTAGAACTACTTTAGATATGATTGCAGTTTTGGCCTCAGGGCATTTTTATTAAAGAAATTGTACGCCATCAAAGCAATATCGTTTCGATGATATTAGAGCAGTCGGTTCAGCAAGCAAAAAACTAAAAAGTAGCGTGCATTTGCTGAAAATACTGTATCAAAATGTCCGTGGCTTTAATTCGAAATTCCGCAATACGTTTGTAAATTCCGTTCATTCTCATTATCTTGTCGTGGCATTTACAGAAACCTGACCATGAATTCTTATATATCTTTATCTCGAACTGATCCCTTTATTTTGCGTGAAGACAGGCATCATCCGGCGTTGTTGCTGACCGTAAATTGTCTATCTGACAATGGATCGTGTAACCGAGCGATCAATCAATAGTGATCAACATTTATTTGCTAAAACGAATTACGTCAAAGTTAGGAACTTTTTAGGTGGCATTGACTTGGGACGTACGCTATGAATAAGTTGACGATTCATTATCCTTCATTTACAATCACCTTTTTTGTCGCATTTTTCGCCTCTCAGAATTCTGGAGAATAATATAAATTGATCTTATTTTTTTGTTTATTGTTTTGCCCCCTACTACCATTAAGTTATTGTGTAGCTTGGCTATTCGGCTAATAACTTGTTCTGTAGCGGAATTTAATTGAATAAATGAATTACGTACGTATTAATACTTTTTTTCGCAAAGGAGATCCAGAAAAAATTCATATGATTTGCACCCGATCTTAAATGAGATCGAACGTGAGTAAAACTTTTCTTTATGCGATCGGTTAATAATTCTTTCAGCTCTGCAGAACTAGTTTTAGCACCAGCGTTATAACTGCATCAAAATTTTGATAAGAGCCTAAAATATTATTATAAGCATTGTCATGAAGAATAGAGTTTCCATTTTTTTAATTGATATGACAGCTGTTGAACGAGCAGCAACCGATTTGTTCAATCCAACAAAGCGTATTAATAAGAGAAAAAAAGGAATATTGCCATCAAGATTATTACAAAAATTGAGTGCAAGTAAAAAAATTTGAATGAAAAATGTTCAAAAATGAGTGAGTGAGTTCACATAAGCTGCTGAAATGCTTTTAATCGATATGTATACTGCAAATGGAAAAATAGAAACGATATATACCGAATTCTTTTTTTAAGGCCCTGTTTTGCACGGTTTTAAAATAAGATGGCTTATCAATAGGAGCAAATACATTTTCTTACACCAATTTTTTTTTGGAAAAATAAAAAAATTTTTTATCCCTTCAGTTTTGGATCAAACACGGCAGTTGAGCTAGACATATCTGACATATCAACTGATCATAGCATTTTTGATGCGATGCTTAATAAAAATTCGTGCTTGTTATCAAGTAGCGATGAATAGTTGGGAAATTGATTTTTATTCCCAGCTTTAATTTACATGTGTTTACATATTGTACTTACTTACGGACTTCATATTTGATAATCACAAAAATTAATTGCTTTTGTTTCACAAATAAGTAAGATAAACTGCATTATTCCTTTTTTGCACGGTTTTGGGGAAAATATTTAAAGTTTTTTTTATCTTGCACGATTTGTTTAAGATGTGGAACATATCCCCCAATTTAATCTATGTTGCATGTGTTTTTTATGTTTTTCTTTTTTTTTAACAGTTTTCGAAGGAACGTACGTACCGCGAGAAAAGAAAATTGATTGTATATTGTCACCATATTTTTGGATACATACAATAATGTTACTAGTGACTATATTGCAAACGAAAACGGAGGCTACCTAACCTGTTTGCCGAGATTTCCACTCACAGATAGTTTTTGCACGCGTTCTCTCGTGGACGGTGGTACACATCATAGTGATTGTTATGGCAACGGCGAGCCTTCTAGGTAAAGAATACAAACGTAGCATATCGTGTTTTCTTGCAGAACACAATATGCTTCACACGCACTTATGCATCAAAGCTAACTTTTGGTACAACCGCTAGTGGTCTACGTGAAGTGTATTTCATCAGTAATCACAAATTTGAATGTAACGCACTTCTCGTGTATGTATTGCCTATTACGACTATTTTCAAAAGAGATCATTCCATCGTTCTCTGTGGCTTACTACGAAGATAAACATTAACTACACAAAATTTTAAGTAAATTTTTTCCCTGCCTAGAGAAGAATAGTACTGTAGAAGTGATTTTATTCATTATGCTTCGTATTAAACCACTTTTGTTATTTAGATGCTTTAAAAATGTATACTCCATATCTAGTTGAATTGTTTTTAAATAAAACCCATCGCATATATAAAGTCCGAGCGTTATACAAGGTTTCCGAAATATGATAGACTCCTATTAACTTGTTTATTATTGTAATTAGAGATGTATGTACGAGATAAAGTATTGAGACTACGAAATTTTGCTACAACCCTCTCTCCCTAACAACGTTATTTTCTTTTGTAGGTTTCAAAACTCTATATTTGTAGTGCTTTTAGCATTGCTGGTAACTTCCTATTATCATGGAAGTATTTCATAGCTGCACAGTTTTTATTCAATAATTAACGTTAAGGAAGCGCGAAGAAATTGGTCGATAATAAACGATTTAATTGGGATAGAGACGCTGACAAAAAAAACCTTTTAGCCACTCCATGCTGATAACTTTCTTACGTTTAGCAAGTTACTTTCCTCCTAAATCGATTACTAATTTTTTCCGATTGCCTTATGACTCCATATTTGTTGCATATAACTCGTTAGCTTAACAAAAGGTATTTTAACACAAACATATGGGGAGTTTGAATTCCCTATATTTATATATATATATAAATTCACTTCCAATCATCTCAATAAGTTGTTAATACAACTACAAGTATGCGTATATTTGATTAAAGGAACAGTAATGATTAATTTCCGTTTTATACTTCCGGAGTCATTCAGTGAATCCTTCTTACTTTTTGTAGTCAGTCATATATTTTCTTTAAGTTTTAGAAAATTCTCCTACTCTAATACACATGTATAGATGTATTATACATTTAGGATTCTTATTATTATACATATATATAATTATGTACATGCTAACAATTAAATTACCTTAGCTTTAACTGCTGCAGCCTCTTTCTTGAAATACTCTTCACGCGCAGTTTCATAAAGCCCGACAAATTTATCACGTTGAACTTTAAATTGAGCAAATAGTTCATCGTCTTTATTGCCTTTAAGACGATCTTCTAAATCGATTTTCTTATTGTATTCATCCCGTATTGAATCCGTTACCCAAGGCTTATCAATGGGATATTGGTTGATTAAATTCTTTAGCGTTTTAATGGTACTTTTCCCTTTAGTCACTTTTTTAGCAATTTTGATTTTCTTAATTTTTGCGGATATTCCGGCACCGTTCAGGGGTGCAGATTGTGGTATATTACGTTGCATGCACGCCGGCATCATGGATGGCATTGCAAGTGGTGGCGGTGGCAAAGGGCGAGCGCCTCGTCGCATAAACGGCGGTGGCGGTGCCTGTCCGCCTAATGGCGGTGGCAATGGTGGACCATTCCGGCACATTGGGGGTATCGGTGGTAGCATGAGTGGCTGGAATTCATGTGGCGGCGGTATTGGTGGTCCCATAGGACCCATAATACCCCGTGGTCCCTGCCCAACCATCGGCGGCATCATGCGCCCTCTGCGATTACCCCCCAATCGTTGATTGGGCGGAAAATTTCGTTGCACTGGAAATCTAATTCCCGTTACCGGCCCGGATCCATTAAAACGTTGATGATTGGCCCTATGCAACTGTTGATTTTTGTTCTTCCATCCGCCATTTTGCTGCGCAACATGCTGTTGCGCTTGCCTTAATGGCTGCAATTGTTGCTGCTGTTGCCTACTCTTTTGTTTGCTTTTGCTGTTTTTTTTTTTCTGAGCCGCAGCTCCAGATCCCATGCCATTTTCGGTGAAATCTGTGCTGTTTCCATTTGTATTAGACACGTTGCTATTACTAATAATAGGTACTGGTGGCGTCGGCAAATTGAAATCCAAATATCCAGGATTATCTGGTATTTGACTGGCATTCAAAATTTGGTTATAACTGTTCATCATTATCGGTGGTTTTAAGGGTGGCTTTTTATATGGCATCTGACGCTGCTGTTGCATAGATCTGCCATTTTGTGAAAAATTTCTTTTTGATACCATGGTTTCTTTTTATACTACAAAATAAATTAATATACAGAGCTTTATATGATATCTATTGGTGGTATAGTTCTTTTTATTTTCGCTTGATAATTTTTTTTATAGAATTTTAAGAAATAATTTGATATTTTGCAATGATATAATTTGTTTTAGTTAAATTCTTCTCGTTCGCTTTTGTTTCACCCATTTTAAAAGACTTGTACAAAATGTCTGCTTTTGTTAGTTAATATTACCAAAGCACCTTGAAACTTATATACAATTGACGGGATTTTATACATAACAAAAATAGAGTTTGTATAAAGCGCCCCACACACAGACTGTTTTTGCTTTTTGCTTTACACACAAAATAAAACAGAAAGTCAGTTAAACACATAGCTTGCTTACCTCGCTGAAGCAAATTTTCATGGCAAGCGTCAGCTTACTCAGACGTTAATAAAGTGCAAAATTAATAAAAAATAAAGTTCGTTTTTAAAATAATTTTTTGAACTAAAGTACAATTAATACAACGAAAAAGAAATTCTTTCTCTCTAGAAATAGGTAGCAAATTACTCTCATTTCAATTTTTTCTCTTCTTTTCAACAAAAATGTAAATGTTCATATTGAAAACAGCTGGTTAAAAACAAAGCAACCTAAAATTTTAAATGTTCGACACAAAAACAACGCAAATTATATATTTTACTACATATAAATAAAAATAACCAATTTGATCGTAGCAGATCGAGCGTGAAGTGTAAAGCAGTCAGTGGATTGCGTTTAAGCAAATTTGCTTTGTGTAAATTGGTCCTATGTATATCAATATCTTAGTAGCTCTTTCACTTTGTCTTATTATATTCTCTATCAAAATAGAAGACCAAATGCGTTGTACGTGGCGCACGAAATGTTCAAATAAAGTTCATTATGTGTGCTTAAAAGTAGACAAACGTATAACTTATGTTGAGTTCTCCGTTTTAAAATTTGTGCACGCGTTAATTTAGATAAGCAAAACGGTGATGTATTTTCATGAAAACAAAACATAATCATATTCTAATGTGTTTAGTATGCGTATTTAATTTTAGTATCATTATTCGTGGTAAGCATATTTATTTTTAACGTAATTTTAGTGACCTAGCTTATATACTTCTATTGGCGTAAGCATATTAATTTTTCATTATCAGTATAAGCATTTATTCTATTTAAGCTACTTTTAATTTCGTATTATTATTTTAGTATGTAAGTTATATCTTTTATTCAATCAAAACCAATTCAATAAATAAAAGAATTCAATTGATACAATCAAGAAAATTGCTACTCATTGAATTTACTTCGGGATCTTCAGGTACATCGTGAGAACTCGCTAAACTTAATTTGTGCGAACCGCGACTGCAAGCAGTCAGGACTGCTACGCGAACATAATGAAGATAGTGAAATCTAAAATTCAAAGATCGTAAAGGGGGTATCTCCTATTTAAGCTGAAAGAGGAGTGTGCGAATACGGAGGACTTGAGGGAGGCCATCAAGATGCTGAGTCGACGCAAGACATATAAAAGAACACAGACTGTAACCGTTAGCTGCGCTAGAAATACACAAATAGTGACCATCAGCCAATATTCGTGGACCTTAATATCAAAAATTGTAGCTCTTTTTGTGAAAGCAACTTACAGGAAGATGGCGAGCGTATACCACCTCAACGAGCTTAGGCAGATATGCAGCTTCCGAACGATTTTAGAAAAGCCAGCCCTAATGATATCCTGTCGAGTGAAAGGCGTCGCATCGACGAAACGAAACGAAACGAAACGAAGCGAAGCGCTTGTTATCACTGATGGGCAGCTGCAACGAAAGATAGATGGATGTTCTCGCTCATCCTGACGTAACGAAATGGATCGGAAGGCGGCAAATTGACGTAAGCCATTATCTCCAGTTTCTAACTGGACGTGGTACCTTACGAAGTCAACTGTATCGATTCGGGTATGATAGTCCGTCAATATGCTTAAGCTGTGTAGACGCAAAGGAAGATGTGGAGCGTGCGATTTTCAATTGTCCGAAATCCATGGCATATGGTCAAGGTAGCTATCGTCCGTATAACACAATAGAGATCGTGGCCTAAAACACGGCACACAGTCAACGATTTCGTGACCAAGGCGCTCCAAGAAATAAGAAAGACAGATATTCGGAGAAGAGCAGATAGAGCATTCCCCCTATGATCTCACTGTTCGAAGGGCACTAATTGCAATTATCCTCCACAAAGTAACCCACGTGCAAGATGATTCCGCGGACGTGAATGATTGGCGAAGTGTTTATGTGTGTGATAGTTTTAGGACGTCGGCCTCATAGCGGGCGAATCATGCAGACTGCTGGAATAGCCCAGCAGTTTCTGTGAAAGCACAGCAAAAAACAAAACAAAAAATGCGTGCGTACCTGCGTACATCAATACATAAAAGTAGAGAGAAGACATACAAGATGCTGAACTCCAAAATGAATTTTAGGAAGTATAATTATGCGCAGAGAAAGAAAATTCAATCTTTAAGAAAATTATATAATATACTGAGGCTATGTAGGGATTGTGTTCCCTTTAAAATCCCATATCTTACTGGATTAACAAAAGTACTTAAACGTCTTCCACGTGTCTTTTCCTGGGACTAAAGGAATGATTTTGATTGAGATACTTTTATGCCAACGGTTTTAACTTTTCCTACATTGCTCGAAAGATGCTAGAAATTGAAATCAGGAAAAAACGTTTTAAACTGATTTTCGCACTCATGAACAACTTTTCATTTAAGTTTGCTGATATAACGAGACATTTTTCGACAAGAAAAAACTTTGGAATGTGCATATATATTATATTATTTAATAATTGACGCTTATGTAACCTCGAAGCCACTAAGGTACATTGCAGTAGATTATAATGGCCATCATAGCTGCAATAACGAAGTAAAATAATACAAAATATTCTTAAACAATTTAAAGGAAAGGAAAGAAAATTGAAGACAAAAAGAGCAAAACACACACCAGTCAAAATGGCAGTTAATATTAGATTAGTAGGTAATAAGCGTATGTTCAGAGCCAATGTGCCGTTTATACATTTTCTCTGCATGATGCCGGTAGTAGTGATTTTTAGAATGCGCTACACTGAAAAAAGATTTTTTTGTGGACTAAGTTACGCCCTTTTTATTGTTGAGGTTAAAAAAGGATGTGGTTGCTCTAACCCGAAGATGTCCGGATGTGACCCGAATGATGTTCGTGTGGGTTTTTTTGGAACCTAGTGTTCAAAAATTGGTGTTCGTGTGCGTCAACTTCAGGAAATCAAATCCTTGGTTTTAATAATTTTTTGGGCGAACTCTTTTAGATTCAATTAATATATATCATCATAATTTATAAACAAGACCATACTGAAATTTTTTCTTGTTAGTAATAGTACATGATAAGCGGAATTGACCGCCCAACGCATGTGCAATCATGTTTTACTTCTTCATCTTTCGATACAAAGCGGCGCTTATGATCACTTTGGTACAAAGTAATTCATGTAAAACGTTGAGGTCCGACTATTAACTAAATAATTTAGATTACGCTTCACTCTTAATTTAAAAACGAATTTTGAAAGTTTCTAAATTTTTTTCTTTTATTAAAGTGTCTGATTTAGACAAGTGAGTACAAAACTATACTGAGGCTATATAGAAACGTTAAGGGTTTAAAAAATTTATTGAACATTTTAAATAAAATTGTTTAAAAAGAAAAGTTTGCTGTTTTAACCTCATTAAATATTTAAGACAACATTTTTCACATCAATTTCTATCAAATATTATAGTTTACAAAAAAAAAGAAGAAAATATAACAAGATGTTTTTTAAAAACTTAAATTAGCAAAAAGCTTATTGATAAAGTCATCCAAAAATCGGTCCAAAGATCCCAATAAAAATAAAGTTTGACTCGAAAGACACAACATAAAACTGATCTTATTTAGACAGAGAGAAACAAAACAATTGCAGTGAAAATATAAGTAATAAAAGAAAAATTTACATTCACTTTAAATAAGTATTGGTAAATTCTTAGTGACCAACTTGCGATTGGAGCTGCAAATGGCTGGCGAACGTTGTCCACTTCTAGCAGCAGCAGCACCTTCATGGATTGCAGTTCGCGTCAAGCTGACGGACGCACTGTGTGTCATGTTTTGGAGCTTACTTGGGGTCACACGTCTATTGCTCTGTTGTTTATGAAGTCGCACATTTTCATCGTTGGCCAATTTCTGCATCCGTTTAATACGCGCAGTCCGATTAGCGCTGGTGATACTTGTGCTGGCGATGGATGATTGTAAAGTAGATGATCTCGATCTTGGTTCGATGCATTTTTCAAACGAATCGTAAGTGTCGCCGTCGGTGTCAGCGCCATTGCTGTCATCGGTAGTATATTCAGTAACAATTATTTTCGGTGGTTTAGCTTTCTGGCCGGAATTACTATTAATGGAGCGACGTTTTTTCAAATTTACGCTTCGTCGCCCGCTCTGCCGTCGAATAGTAGTTCCTATTACGCGATTCTTCTTCAATGGTGACTTTAATTTAGTTGGAATCTTAATAGCTTTACCGATGTTATTAGTAATCTTGCCGCTGCTGCTGGGTTTTATGAAAATACTTGGACTATTAAATGCTCCAATTAGACTACGCTTGGCGAAAGGTGTTACCTTTTCAGCTGGATTCAGTTTACGCTTCTGGCTGCTGAAGACGCCCGTTAAATCCACAGTTGATGGCGTTTTACGTAGCGACAACGTAGAGCTGGCATTTTTTAAAGTCATCGGTGTACGCTTAGTAATGCTATTGGTGCCCATAGCGTTGCTAGCATTGCTTTGAATTACCCGTGATTTACTAGCAATCTTACGAGCTGAGGATAACTTCTCCTTTTTAAGACGTTTTTGCTCCCACTGGTAATTCATGACGTCGACTATATTTTCACCGTAGACTAAAAAGGGAGCATGCTCCCTTTCTTCATACATCTGCACAAACTGTTGTATTTGTTGCTCAATTTTAGGCAACTTAGTAGCTATAGTTTTGCGTTCCTTTTCCTCCTTTAGCAATTGACCGCCACGGTTATTGTAACGTCCCGGTTCAGAAGCTTTAGCTTCCAAAGCTTGCATGCGATCCCACAAAATATTACGGTCTGCATACAATTCAAACAATTGACGATTATTTTCATAATATAGTTTCAAATCATCTAATTCTAATTCGTGCAACACTAATAGATCGTCGGTATAACAAGTACTTTGAAAATGCGAAAAGCGGCTCCGTTGCAAGTCTGACTTCAAAGTTTTATCCCACCACTCGCGTATTTCATTCCGCAATTGTTCCACATACGTTTTAATATTTTGACTCTTTAGTGTCTCACAACGTAGCAGTTCGCTGTATATGATATCGTACGTAAATTGGTTGTAATCGGTATATTGTTGAAATTTTGATCGTGTGTTTGGCGATGTTCTTAAACGTTCCCATAAAGTATCGAGTTTCTTGCGCATGTCGTCTATATTTTCCTTCAACCCCTGTACTTGGCCGCCATACAAATCATACATGTGCTGCAAGTTTTCAAACGTCTCTTGGTTTAGTTTGATATGGCGTGAATGCAACAAATTTTTTTCCATTTCCGTACGTAATTTAAAATTCAAGATATCTAGAAATTTCTTTATATCACGTCGCATAGTAAAGAGCTTCTTCTCAAGTTTTTGTTTTTCATTGTGCAAATTTTCTACATGCCTCCGAAAATCTTCTATTTCGGAGGGCGTAGGCAATGGGTCAGAAAGTAGAGGACGCTCTGGTTCGCCAAGCTCATCACATAAAAGTGCTTGTTCTTCGAGCAATTGAGAAATTTGTGCGCGCCTCTCTAGCAATTGCTGGCGTAAGTCCTCAAGACTGCGGTCCAATTCGTATTGAATTACCATTAATGGTGTTGTATCGCTTATTCTATGCGGCACATTTACCTCCACTTTTAACAAACGTTTTATATCTTCAGCCTCTCTTTTCAACTCGTTAATCTCTTTTTCAATACACGAGCGCCTTGTCAAAGATTGTTCAACCAACTCTTGATAGAAATGACTAGCATGTTCAAGTAATTTATTTAAATTCTCTTTACAGGATTCATCATCGAACATTGTGCTCCATATATCTGTTAACGTTACTACATAATCCTTTGTTATTATTTGCATTTCTTCAATCGCGCTATTATATTTGTTCGACATAATTTCAGTTTTTTCTAGTTTCTTTAAACAAAAATAAATGTATCAAATCCCGCCGCGTATCTTTTTGCTTTGAACTAAACTAAAATTACGGTTGAATGTATTTCAAAAGCGGGCAAAGTGCTAAATAATGCTGAATGCTTGCTAAGAAAGCTTAATACTATGGCTGAATTATTTTTTC
>NW_023998427.1:170315-210200 GCF_014805625.2 Glossina fuscipes
AACAATATAAGTAAATATAATAAATTTCTACCCAAGCCTGGGAATATACAACGGTCTAATTGCATGTGCTGCAATTCTTGTTTATAGTCGCACAATTTCAGTATTTAAGTAATTGGTATAATAAATGAAAACCGCGTCTGTTTGCCTTGCTATATACATTTATAGGAAAAAGTAACTCTATCTCTGTGTAATTTAGAGTAGCAAAATTATTAACATATTTTAAATCGATTAATTGGTAACTCAACATCCTAAGAGAAGAAAAAAACGATTAATAAACCACTTTTATTGTTTTTTTATAAAATCGTGTACAGTAAAAATTAAATAATTTTTTTATTATGCAATGCAAAAAATAGTTCAAATAATGTAATATGAAATACAAAATTAGATAAATATCTTTTTCTTGCTTATATGCATACAAAACTATATGATATACCAAACCCCGTTTAAGCTCGTAAAAAGTTACATTTTTTATCGTTCATTTTCAGATTAAAAGAAGAACTGAAACTTTACTGTTTTAGCCCTTTGTGATCATTTAAAGTGGTTGACAAAATAAATTATAATTATGAATGAAACATTGAAAAATTTTTATTTTTGCAATATAATTACTTTGTAGATATATAACTAATTATCAAGAAAGCGGGCTGACACAATTAAGGCATCATATTCGTTTTCGGGATAATAATTCCCAACTAGTGAATATATTATAAGCAGCCGCGTTACCATATTGGCTTGCAGGAAAATGTAAACAAAAACATACGGCTTTGGAACTAAAAATAAAGAAATCAATGTAAACATAAACCACAAATTTATAAAATATAACGATAACGATGTTTATACAAAAGTAAACAGGCTTGTTTATTGATTAGTAATAAAGAAGATTGATTAGATAAAAAATTTAAACAAATGAAAAGGTAGTCGGGAAGAACACTTTAAAAAACGTGATATTGTCGGAGCTTTTGTGACATCAACGTGCTGATTGTGATTTATTAGATATTTAGCCCACGGTATAGGATGCAGTGTCAGTCCCTTTCAATTAGAATGGGCATTTTAACTGGTGCGCGAAATTATTTACAAAAAATTCTCGTTTATATGCAACTACGTGCATAGTACTGCCCACCGAACGGGAATGGAAAAAAATAGCTCCTGATTTCAGTACCTTATTGCATTGGCGCAATTGACGGCAGACAAATTACTGTTGTTTGTGCCCCCGAATTTTGATTACTATTTCATAATTATAAAGGTAATAAATAAAGATTTTTATAAAATTTTAATCTATAAGTTTTTTCTCTTTGGTATTGTTAGGAATCTGTGATGCGAATTATACTTTCAAAATTGTAGATATTGGAGTTTATGATTCCTAAACAGACAACGATTACCATTTTAGTGGTGATACTTCTTGCGTTTTTTTATAATTGCGTTAAATTTGTTGATTATTTAAAAATTTCAAGTACCAGAAATTATTTTGCCGGCATTCTTAATCTTTAATTTTATTCATTAGTGTGAAATCGAGAAGTTACTATGTTAATCTCTACAATGTGCTTAAATTTTATGAATCCATCGCATGCCTATTTTTGTATTAATTGCTCCGTAGTTTGAAAATTACCAATTATTATTACTCTCTAATAAAAAAATTTGATGAATATATTTCAACTTTAAAATAAATGGTCTTTATTGTTTGTTTTTCAATTCTTATAAAGCATGGCATAAACCAAAATCACAAATCACTTATTATAAAAAAAAAATTTCAATTAGCATTAGATAAACATAAATTAGATAAATAACTTTAAAATTGACAAGAAATGATCATTAATTCCTCCCATACGTTTGTTTTCTTATTTTGTTTACTTATATGTATGAATGCGAAACCATATGATTTCTCAATTCCCATAAAGTTTTGTAAGTCGGTAAAGTTGAAATCGATGATAGAAATAACTCCTCATTGTGTCAGCCTCCATAGGCATTAATTGATAACCGGAATAGCTGTTGCTGAACGTAAAAAAATTAAAATCATGTCTGCATTAGCATTTGTCAGCGATTATTAACCGGCTTTTTACAACCTACATAAATGTATATATTTCTCAAATCGTTCAGAGAATCTATCGAATGTGTGATATCAAATTTCTAATAAGCTCCTCTGTGTTCCTGGCTAGCATATTAAAGTCTATATATTTTTGCTTTTTATCCGTCCGTGTGTATGTCCGTAAATATTATATTGTCCTGTCGCTAAAAGTATCACCGATAGTTTTATTTAATAGGAACAATTTTAGGATTAATTTCATTTTTTTTTATCAAAATTGTTTCAAACAATGATTTTAAATTCGTACATAAATAATGATATCCGAATGGAGACTGTTTTTGAAAGCTTGGAGCCTTAAACTCGAACCGTTTTTTAGTTCGTATACAAACAACGAGAAAACAAGTTAGGATCGGTTTATGGTGCTTGATATTGAGTAATTTCGATAGCTGTCGATTATGGAGTGTCTCTGTAACGAATCGAATTTATGAACTTCTATAAATTGTTTTTTTTTTTTTTTTTTTTGCTATCGATTGAAAATTATTTTGATTGCGAAATGGCTGTAAACGATCGAAAATGAGAACGTAGAAAGGAAGATCCTCGAAGGGCACCGCCTTTCAGAATAATCCTAAATAATACTTTATGGTTCTCGGATGGCGGCACAGTTACTGAAAGGCTCATAATAACGGATTTAATTATCAATATAGTATATTTTTGATATGCATAGATTTATTTATTTATTTCAACAAATTGATATATATGCAAGGGTGCAAACTGGCTACAAATGACATATATAAGCAAATGCATTAAACAAGTTTCTTCTAAATTTTCGATACGAAAAAAATTTGCAAATAATTTGAATCGTTCTACGTCAGATAAATGATAGTATATGCGGCGTACGTTTGCTTTTATTGCAAAGAGTTGATTAATATAAGTCTCTTTGATCGTGCATGAAAAGCAGATGAAATTTTTGTGTGAAGATTCTAATGAACAAGATGTGCGCATACACTAAGTTGCCGTAGAAGGAAGGGGACAATGTGTTACTCGCACAATTTATTAGGGCTGCCGCGTAGCCGAGTAAATAGCTGCCGCCTGCAAGCTAGTGTTAATAGCTTCATATCTCAGCAATGTCTAACACTTAATAGTATACTCAGATCATATTATCATAATTATTATTAGGTCTTAAATTCGTATGGAAAACGAAATCTTAATTTTGTTTAATTTTTTGAATAGTGGGATAGGATGTATGCAATCTACTGCTGCGGTCGCTCCATATCTTTTTTCCTTTCCTTACTACTTTCTAACCCCCACCAAGTTGCAAGCATCACGGGCATAGTGTTAATGTTTGCTCATATTGAGAGAAAAGACAACTAATTAGAAGCATATAAAACTATTCAGATCAATAAAACAAACTGAACTTAAAAGTAGTGGGTATACTATAGACGGCCAGGCGCAAATCGTTTAAGATTGACTATATGGTCTCGAAAGAAAATGCTCAAATTAAATATACTTTATTATGAACCCTTCATAGTTGTTTTGCCTGTTGCTGTTTAGCGTGCACATTAACTTAGTATCGTAAGCATTTTCATATTCTGGACTAATGCGTTTTGCGATTATTAACAATTAGTTATGTTTTCATAGAATAACGACCGAAGGACTTTTTGTTTTTGTTTCTTGGACTCTTTTTTTTTTTTCACATATAATTACAATTTTGTAACAGAGATGCTTCCTAATAAAAGCACGAACTTTATCCCGTTTATCCGGTTGGGTAAAAAAACCTTTGACCTTAACAACATAAGGCATATATTATTTCCTCACCTCCTAGATAGTGCTTTCTGTAACTATATAACTCTATCCACATGCATTTGCACAAAGACATGGTTCGTGAGCCCAGGTAACGTTTATTGAGAAATTGTGTTCGTAATCGGTTCTGAACCGGGTATTTATTGCATTAATCAATAAAGTAAAATTTTAATTAATTATCATCAAATGAAAATTAATTCGTTCTCGAAAAGGCGTTGCGCGCAAATACCAAAGAATCCCTTAGAAAATAAATAAATACTTTCATTGGACCAGGAAAACGATATCACATTCCTTGCATTCCTTGCTTAAACTAACTGAACCAGAGAAGTCGGCCTACATTAGACGCAATTAATCTCAACCGCCTCATTATCCTACGCGTAATTAATCTAGTTTCAGAACTAGAATCCCGCGTATTAGCAAGAGTCCCCCTTTTGTGAGGAATTATATTTATATCAATAAGTTTAACTTATTATTGACAAATACTTAATAAATTAATCTTAATCTGTCTTAAAAAAATAATAATAATAATAATATTTAATTTACAGTGACATCTGAGTGGCTGATAAGACTAATGTGGTGTTGGCTTCAATCAAGGAATTCGTTTGCATAAGTATTGGGTTTAGACTGTACTGCGACACAGCAGTAGCAGCACATGAAGATTGCATCGAAGTTGGTGATGGGGTGCTTTGTACGACGTTCACTTGTTGTTGCTGATGTTGTTGTTGTTGTTGTTGTGATGGCGATTCTAGAATTTGTTGCGCCAATTCAGCAGGCAATTGTACTTTCTGCAAGCGTCCCGTAAACGAAGTCATTATTATGCCGTGTGCCGCTTTAACATGAGCTTTTAATCCATAGCGTTGCAGAAACGCTGCTCCGCAGACGTCACAACGAAACCGTTCACCCGTATGACGGCGTATATGTGCTTTTAAATCGTTACTTTGCGCAAATGCTTGAGGACATTGAGTGCATTTGTATGGTTTTTCGCCAGTATGCGTACGCATATGTATGGTGAGATTGTAAGGCCGATGAAAACCTTTGCCACACAGATTACACAAATTTGGCTTAATACCGATATGATATCTATAAAGTAAAGGAGAGATACACAAATATACATCTGTAATCGTAAACTGAACTATTCATTAACCTCACACCTTTCATGCATTTTTAAGTCAGTGCTGCGCGGGAAACCTTTTTCGCAAAAACGACATTTATAAGGTTTTTCGCCTGTGTGCCTACGCATATGTATTTTAAGGTATTCATTACGTTGAAAACTATCGCCGCATATGCTGCATAGGAAATTTCGCGGTTGCGTATGCATTTTCTTTTGATGTTCCTTAAGTAGGTCTTTATCGTTAAATGTTTCCGGACAGTGCTTGCAGACATATAGTCTAGCTCCATGCAACTGTTTGTGTTTCATCAGATATGCTTTTGTTGTAAATTTCTTCTCACACATATCGCATTCAAATAGTTTAGGTGGGGGCGGATTATTACCATGACGCGTTTCTTTATGACGCTGCAAATGGTCTTTGCGTCCATAGGCACATGAACACTGATCACATTTAAATTGTTTTTCAGTGTGCAGACTGGCGATATGCTTTTGTAGATGATCGCTACGCGAGAAACGCTTACCGCAATAACAGCATACATGCGGTTTTTCATCGCTGTGCGTTAACATGTGACGTAATAAATGATTGTAACGTGAAAAAGTGCGATTGCATTGTAAGCAGCGATTTTCTTCATTCTTTGATGCACCGTAACGTCGTCGCGTGGTGTGACCCTTCACGTTGCTAACAAAATTATTATTTTTACGTATATTCTTTTCAGCCTCTTTTGCCTCTTTTTTCATTGTTTTAAAAACTCTTAAGTTTTTCGTTGGTTTTAAAATTTTATTATCATTATTAGCATTCTCTTCATCCATATCTTCAATATCAGAAATTGGTTCACAATCGTGATCATTGTTCTCATCACCAAAGTTTTGCTGGTCCTCTTCTTGCATTACTTCGTCCTCGGAAAGTGCTTTTTCATGTTTTAAATTTGTTAGATTTGCTATTGTTGTAACTAAACGTTTTTCTCTCGGTGTGTCAATTCCCCTCTCGAAATCATTAAAATTAAAACTTTCTTCCGATTTTTCCACTGAATTACAAACAGCAGTTTATCCATCCATAGGGGAAATAAATATAAAAGAATAAAAACAACTCAGGTAAGAAAGTCATAATTGCTTTGTCATGAAATTTCGATATGTGTCTCAAGTGTGACGGGAGTTTGTCAATTCTGCGCGTGCCATTAGCCTGAAAAATTCCTGCCGCCAACTTTATTTAAGTTTGATAAATTTTCTTAATAATAATAATTTTAAATTCTTGGTAAACTATTTTGAAGATTTATGTACCCTTGGACTGTAAATATAATTAAGGACAGTTGAAGAGTTTTATCTCTATTTTTGGAAACAGAAGCAGAAGCTTCAACAATAACCAGCAGGCGAACGGACATCAGTGAATTGACTCAAAATCTTATGCTAATTAAGATATATAAACTTAATAGGATGATTGACGAAATGGTAAAATTAACGCTCCATCCTGATGTATTCGATTTTTTGACACGTTGTTGTCAGTCAATTTGACAGGACCAGTCGATACAGATTTGTAATCATAGAGACCTTGATATGTTAATCGATGAGTGAGAATTATCATCAACACTCTCGAGTGTAGCCAGACTGCATCTTATTGGATGGGAGGGGATTTACATAGGAAGTTTGGTGGCTCGCTTATGAGGATGATTATAATTGTTGAATTTACTCTGTTTTCCTTTGTTACTCTAAATCTAATCACCTTTTATTGATATCTCGGGCTGTACTACATAATCCGTAAACTCTTTGACATCTTCTTGTTCCCCGCTACTTAAGCTATCACATTTTTTTATCTGATATACGTTTTCTTCATCGTCATCGCTCGAGAACGGATTAACTGCAGCCATGCTAGTGTGTTGTTCATCGTTTACTTGAGGTAAAGCTTCCTCCTCATCCTCGTAGTCCAACCAATGGCTGCTATGATTGTTCAAACTAGTATCAGTGTCAACTCCTATTAAAGTAGTAGAGGTAATAGCAGTGGTACTGTTTGGTGGATTAACTTGCTTTTCAAACTCAATTTCTGGTTCATCGAGAGTTAACTGAACGCTACCGTCAGAAAGGAAGAAATGGTAATTAATAATTAAACGATAGAAATACTACGCAAAAAATTTTATATGTTAAAAAGATCTTGCGGAGTTCCAATGAACCAAGCGAACAACAACGCTATAAAGCTATTATTCATAAAACGCCAATGAAAGAGGTTTCGTCCGAGTTAAATACTGCGAGCTTGCTTGCCATCTTTTTACGGTTGTGTTTGTCGGGAACTAGCCGATAGAAGTTCTGGAATTTAAATCGTCTTCTATGTCATTGTAAATACGGCTCGATTATACAACATATAGTTGATAATGTTCTAGAGCTTCGCTGGATTCATACTGATATGTTTTAAAATGATTAATCATTTTTCTAGCGTTACTAGCAGCTACCGCTTAGAATATTTTTTTTTTAAACGAAAAATGTATTTGATCAGTCGTAAATACGTTTCTGGGCACACAATGGGTGCTTATAAGCAACAAAATACCTCTCAATTTCTGTGCTCCCCATCAAGTATAAGCAAATTTTTTTGTCTGACAATTTGCAACGCACCGACATTTCAGACACCGTAAGATATAAGTAAATTTGTACTCAACTTCAAGACTTATTGTGAACTTGAAGTTAGTTATCCACATTATCAGTCACTTGTCTGCAGAACGCTTCACGAATCAAGCTTCAAATGATGGCATGACTTTAAAGGATTCGCTCTAAGGTAAAAGCGCTTTTAGTATTTTTTATTATTAAAATTTAGAAGCTTGGGCAGGCTATTAATTCCAGAAAATAAAACAGTACAGGTGGATGTACTGTAATAATTCTTCAAAGTTCATTTAGAATTGAGTGTATAGACAAGGCCAGAAAAGGATTGATTTTCTGTAAGTTCAATAACGTAAATGCACGAATAAGATTACAGAAAAATTGGAAATGATTCCCTGCAAAAGATTATTTATAGTAAGCCGAAAATCAGTTTCGAAATTATTATGTCAGTTATTAGAATGTTATTGTATTGCACATTAAAATTTACATTTGGCAGACAGACCTTATTACACTCATCAACTTTTGATTAGTTGTTAGTGAGAAATGGACCGATTTTCTAATACAACCTATTGGGAATTCGTCATATATAACATGATAAATAATTGTTTTGACTAACCTATTATTAATTTTATCTTCTTCCAACTCGTATTTGTGTACGCAACGTAAATGCCGTTTCAGATGATCTTTACGCGAAAATACTTTCGAACAAGTACTACATTTGAAGTCACAATGTATACCTTCATTAGGATGTTCAGTAGATAGATGAACTTTCAACTGACCCAAATGTATAAATTTCTCACCGCAAACGCGGCACTTACGGCCATTATCGTTGCTATGCTCCTGCATTCTATGTTCGCGTAGTTCTCGTCCTTTAAAAAATTTTCTCGGACACGATTCACATTGATGACAATTCTTGTGTTCCGTTTGGGTAAATTGTTCGCGTGTGCTTGGAACTTTAGAAATCTGTCTTTCATCCTTCGGCGTCCATGTTTTATCGTAATAGGCTTTTAAACGACAATAAGCTTTTTCTGTTTGCCTTTTAAAGCAGTATGCTGTGCGCGCCGCCTCCTTACAAACATTACAGATATGCGTGGGCAACTGATCGCTATCCAACACTGGATATTTTGTGCATTCTGTTATAATTTCAGCCAACGTAGCTATTCTATCCTCAAGAACTTGAACTTGGTCCTCAATAGGATACAAATTAATGTTCTCCTGCAAACATATCCGACATATGATATTGTGATTAGTTTGGACTTTAATATCCATGTTACTAATGTTATCAAGTAAATCTTTTTCAATTTGTATATTATTTCCCCTTTCTATTATTGATTTTGTTTATTAAAAGGGCTTGCGAAGTTAAGAAAATTACAAAGTCTTCTTCTTTTTCATTGCAAGAATTCAGTGGTAGTTGTCGACAAATGCTTACATTAATAGTTGGATAAATCCGTACTAAAAATGCTCAAATATTATTATTATTATTATTATTTTAATTTTAGACTAATGAAATGAATTCTTAGACTAAAAAAAAGACATTGAGCACTAGCAACACAGGCTATCGGCTCTAATTTAAATAAATGGATATTAGATAGTGAACTTAGTAGTATTAAAAAAGTAATATATTGAATTGATATTCTGTTCTGAAGCTGATTGTAGAATGTTCAAAGGGTTAATCGTTCCAAATGCAATACTTCTAGCCGAGGAAAAGTTGAGGCAATCGCAGAGAATGTGCTTTATAGTAAGAGTTTGTCCACAACAGCAGATTGCGAAAGAAGACTTCTTCAGGATCCATTGGTGAGTTGCAATTGTATGACCAAGGCGAATTCTCGAAAATGTTTGGATCTTGGTTTTCTCAACGTTTGTTGGATATAAAGGTGGAGTTAATTGAGGGTTAATGCAAGAGTAGTGTTGATGATGGTATTGTGAATTTCCTTCTGCAATTTTCTCTAACTTTTCTTCCAATGTATCTTTGAAGATCCAACTTTTCCATGACATCATCCATAATTAGAGGAGCAAAAGCAGCATACTTTGCCGCTCGATCAGCCTGCTCATTTCCCAGTAAACCGATGTGACTTGGTACCCATAACATTTTAATTTTTCCGTCGGGTGTAGTAATTATATTCCTTAATTTGTTGATGGTTGCTCAAATATTAAATCCATTTTTTGTTATAAAATCTAAAGTTAAGAAAATTAAAAAATTGTCTGGTATATTGTGCGACTCCAAGGAAGTTTTGAGATTTCGAATATAACATGGTTCAATATCATAACATTAAAATCGTTGTTGTGTGTTCCAATATTATTTTCAACAAGAAATTGGTTCTCCTTTTCAATTCGAAAAAAAAATTGGAAACGTTTCAGAAGACTTTTTGCAGAATTGTTGCGTTTGTAAACGAACTATTTTCGACACAGTTTAAAAGTAGATTATTTCAAGATTAAAATTGCAAAATATATATTCTCATAAAAAAATTTTGAAACATAAATTAATCGCTATTTTTCTTTAAAAAAATGCGTATAAAAAATTTGGTCACAACCGAATATAAATTTTATTTATTTATTTATCCAAAAAAACACGATACAAGCCATTTAGGTCAAAACGATGTACTTATATAATCCAACCTAAATCTTACTAAATCAACGTACTTAAGCTACAATAATAATTCATATATATTAATAAATATGGTGGTACCACTAATTGTACTACCAGAAACGGCTCCCCAGCCAAATTAGCTAGAAAATACGCAGTAACTTTCACGTGAAAAAAATAATCCCGGCCAGTTCTAAGTGTAGCAACGATTTACACTCATACATACGTGCAGTAATCCTATGTGGCTACTAGAGAAGAGCCACTCTTATCACCAAAGATCTATCGAAAATTAATCTAAGGATCCTTGCAGCATAGTTTCGAGTAAAGTGCAAAAATCAAAACTCATGGCATAACAGAGACGGAAATCATCAAAATATTAAATTCCACTAATGTTAGTTAAAGCTCTGATTACAAAAATATTGCAAAACATCATTAATTAAGGTGAATTCAGTCTGCTGAAAAAGGCAACAGCGACTTTATTCCTTACCTCAAAAAGTTAAGAGAACTAAAAAAGAAACAAAAAATTAAACATTCTTTTATAAGAATAATTATTTGCAATTTTAATGTTGAGAGAGCGAGAGGGAAACATAATTCACATCATCATAGCGTATGAAAGCAAATCGATTTATGTTCTAATATGAATGCAAAAACCCAACAACATTTACGACAATTGATTTGCAATAAGCAAAAGCAAACTCTCTTAAAAAAATCGAAAAATAAATAAAATAATGTCCAAGAACAGGTATCTATAAATATGCAATAACGTTTTTGTAAAAATTCATTTTACATAACAATATTTGTAAACAATAAACAGTAGAGCGTAAACTTTTTGGAAAGTCTGGCATCTTTTCTCGATTGTGTTATTTTCATAGGCAAATGTAATGATATAATAAAAAGTCAGTTTTGTGATCTTTAAAAAGATTTCTTAAATTATTCTTAACAAAATGCTTTGCCTTCGGCGGAAAGTTATAAGTGAAAGTATTCTGCAATTAGTAAACACCGCCCACTTAAATAACGCTTCATTGCATACGACTCCGACATGTAATGAAATACGTAAATTGGCTCGCTTGCGTGTTGTCGACAATAGTGAAATAGGAAAACGTGCGATGGCCGAGGGACGTCCACCGCGTTGTATACATGTTTATAATAAGCGGGGAGTTGGTTACATAGGTGATAAAGTATTGGTAGCCATAAAGGGTGAAATGAAGAAAGGTATCCTAGTCGGCTTAAAACAAAATCAAAAACCAAAGGTGCCGAAGTTCGATTCAAACAATTTAGTATTGATTGATGATAATGGTACACCTTTGGGAACACGGGTACATGTTCCCATACCCACCATATTAAGAACGATCCTTAAGGAGCGTACCCACGCAAAAGGTGCTGACTACACTAAATTATTGGCCATTGCTGGTCGCTTTATATAAATGCGTTTAATAGAAAAAGAAAATGTTAAAATAAAAATGTTTTTAATTAATAATATTTATAGAGTTTGTCTTTTATGATCTTGTTCGATTGAATCGTCATCAAAATCGCTCATATGTTGGCGTTTACGTTTCATACAATGCTCCTGAACCATAATGGAAACCGTCAAATTATTTAATTTCATTTGAAGCCAATTGGTATACTGGAATATGTTTTGTTATTTAACTACTTGGGAAAAAGTTGTTTTAAAAATCTTACCAAATTATTCGTTTTAACACCTTCTTCATATAATTTGCTTTCAATATTATCTAACCGATGCTCTGGTTTGCCGCGTTCGATGATGTTTTTCGATATATCCAGTAAATGTCTAACACGATGGCGCATTGTTTCAAATACTATTTTACCCACAATATTGTTGCGATCGTATGGTGTTAAATAGCGTCCATATTCATAGAAATATGTATGTAATTTACCCAATTCTATATGCGTAGTTTCAGCTTCACAAACCGCTTTGTGCACATTTTTATAGATATCTGGCACACATACGCTAAAGTAAGGATTATTAATTTTCAACTCTTTAATGTACCATAATGGTAAATTAACTGTACGTCCCGACTGTAAGTCTTCACTTTCAGAACCGGCATCAAGAAATCCTAGAAATAATAGCGAATTGCATCAGCATTTTCTGAGTTAAAATAACTTGGCTTTCGTTCCTTTACCCATTTTCAATAGCTTTGTATTAACTTTACATTCAACTTTCTCTTGTGTCACGAAAATATCTTCTACAGCGTAATAATTAGGGTAATAACTGTGAACATTCATGTTCAATATTAATAAATGAAAAATGTTCCCCTGACTTCGATAAATATATTTTGGCGCCTTTTTTTTATTATTAATTCAAACAGCTGTTGAATGCAATGTATTCGGTCTTCTTCTTCTTGATATTCAGCGAGACAATAACAAATGATTCGATGCGTTATAAAAAAAGGCTAAGGGTGAACACAAAGTTCTGTATTTGGACCTCCTTAATAAATTTGGCCATTAATTTATATTCCGGAGATCGGACCGCGTGGCAAATCCTTCTTCTGGTGGCGGCGCTAATATCCTCACTATCTCGTTGAAGTCAATTTCGTCTTTCGTCCCACCTCTCGATGTTGTGTTCCGAACTATATCGAGCCTTCCATTTTCAATAACTCTATCCGTAAGACAGCAAACTCCTTTTATTCTAATAACCTTTCTGCATCTTTTTTCGACAATTTCTTCGACGCTTCCCCTGCTACCCTTTCACGAGGAACACCAAAAAAATCTTGTCCCCCAAATCCTCGGGGGGCCCGTGCATGCAATGTACCCACCTTAAGACTTCTTATTAGCAAGTACAAGAGACGTCCACCTAGAGAGAACTTTAAAATATTGGCTGACACTAGAAAGGAATATATCTACACGCTCAGATTAGAGAAACGCAAGGCATGGAAAAACTTTTATAATAATCTCAACAGTGGCGAGTGGTCAGCTTATTCAGATAAATCAAACTTGTACAAGATTCAACGCCAATTCGGCTATTTAGAGTGTTTTGTGATAGTCTTGCTGGTCCTTCTGGCCATAGTTTAGCTTGTTTATAATTTGATGAGCGTTGGGACAACTTAGTTTTAGGGGGCATTACCCTCAGTGAACTTAACATGGCACCAAACGTCTCTAAGGACACATCTCCTGCATTAGATGACATTTGAAAAGGTCACCTTAAAAGGAGAGGCTTACACTTCCTAAGGTCTGTTATAAATCTTCTTCTTGTAAGTATTCAATAAATCAACAACAGATGGTCCATTGATCAAAAGTATTAGTAGAGAAGAGTCACGTTAACGTGAAGCACGCAGCGCTTTGTCTGAAAGTTAGCGATTGGTTTTGCTTTGTATGTTCTTTTTGCGAGCTCTCACGTTTGTCACGTAAGTGTGCCCGTGTTGTGATATCTTCTTCTTTTTCTTTTTTTGGCTGCCTTTTTATTATTTTCTCACTAGAGTTTATTCTATTTTGAATATCACAAATCTTTTTTTGTCTTTTCCAATTCTTAATTAAGTCAGCCCTTACTTTAGACTATCGATTTTTGATGATCTCAGGTCTGGCACGTTAATTTTGACTTTTTGACATTTGAGATATTTAAAAGCAATACTCTTTTGTCGTTTTGATTATGCACTCAACTCTTTCTTACACGGTTTTTTTTACCCGATTTTGAAATGACACGACTCACCGATAAGAACAAGTGCACGTTTTAACACAAACTTTCTCTTCTAGCACGAATCGCAGAAAAATTTTTTTTTAATTTCTTAGTGACTTGGCCTACTAGAGGCATATCAGAAGTTTATGGACAATGTTTCTTCATTCCGTTATACTGCAACTTGAACAGAGTATATCGTTGTTCAACATTTACTTTGTTTTAGAGTCTTCAGTTCGTATCAGGTAATGAATAATTTCAATAAGCTAGATCGGCGCTAGCAAAGCGAGTAACATTACAAAAAGGCTATATATGAGCTTACTCGGACCAAACCTTCAATATGATTCATAAGGGCTACCTCACAGTGCAATGGGTAGACTTGCGAATGCCAAGTCGGTGATCGCGATTTCCGAATTTCATACCTTTTAAGTAGCTATATAACGTAGTTACAAAGATTTATGTTCGCCTTTAATAATTTGCATGTTACTTATGTTTGTCTTTAATACTTTAATGCCTATAATATCGTATTCTGTTTACTCACTTTTCTGATTAATATTCTTTGATATAACAACACTTGGACTTAAATTCACTGTGCTAGTGGCTTCAAACCTCTAAGCAAAGATTTGTCTACTTTGATCTGTGCATTGATGATCTTCTCTATAATAGGGTAATTTAGCTTTCTGCAATTGTAGCCAGAGATTAATAAATAAACAAATGTATAAATAAAAACCTCTGTTATGTGCCCTTCTCCCTATAGGTGTTTACGTAGATACAATAGAATCCATTTAAAAACCATTCCTGCTCTTCGGAATTTGGTTTAGAAATCGCTTATCTCTTTGCATCCGCATGAAAATGGATTACGTCTGATACCCGTATCGTCTTTCTTTCTTTGTCTGGACAGCGATCTACGCCTTTTTCGACATGAACTTGTTCTTTCGCACAGTATAGTTTCAATATATTCCATAAGAGCCACACAGCTAAAATGATGGTTTGCGTATGTCTATTGGAAGGCTGCTCATAACAGATGAAAATGTTTGCATAGTAGCTCTCAGCTTTACCTGTTTCGTTAAACTTGATGACTCGATGTCTTTGTACTTCAAATATTGATGAGTGCAAGCTGGCTTGAATTGTCTTTCATGGCATTACGAGTATGCTTTCCCACGTGATAACACTTATCGTTGATCTAAGCTCTTATACATGACATTTATTTTCTCTGTTTAGATATAATTGCATTCCCTGAGCCCACCAAATACAATACAGTGTATGATGTCAAATTGTGGTGTTATACCACTCTTCAAGCTTTCTTAAGAAAAACATAATCCGCCATTTAACTTTAATGCCCAGATTTCTCAGACCTGATAGCCACGCGTGCCCTCATTGTGTCCATAAACTAATTTGCTTGAAAATTGTTACGTGTGCGTTTTCATTGCTTATAGTGTGTTCACTTTAAATTTCAAATTCGGGTACACGGGGAAAGCTTTTATGTGTTTTAGCCCTTATGCTCCCTTAACATTCGAATATTCGCTTTATCGAAGCTGCAATGAGGTTATCCAGAGTAAAAAAGAAAAAGCATTAGATGTGCTCGAAAGTGAACATGGTGTGGATAGAGGTCATCTCTGGATGTTGAGCATTACATATTAATAGCAACGAATGCAGGGTCGTGCAAATGCGAGAGAAATGGATCGAACATTTTCTTTAGCATGTTGCGGTTGAATTTGAGGCCTGATTCGAAATAGTAGTAGATACTTGGCCAGCACGCAAGTTAAATAAATCGAATTTTTATACTCACCACTGAAGGATGGGGAGTGTATTCATTTTGACAAACAGTTTGCAACATCCTGAAGGAAGCTTCAGACTCCCCATAAATTTATCTTATTCTTGATCGGCAACAAATTTTGGATAGATTTAAGCATGTCCATCTGTCCGCCTATGTAACGTCTATGGTAAATATCTTTGTGCGCGCACCAACGAAGATATCGGTTTCAATTCTATTGCTTTTTAATATAATCCAGAAGTTGGGAAATAGATTACATCCACTTGTGGTTAAATTTGCAATGTATTAATATTCAAGAATGAAACTTGTGATCAATAGCGAAGCATTACCGCTTCGTCATGGCGCTGTATGTTGACCATGCAAGCCAGCTAATAGTCTTTAGGATAAATCATTCGATATCGTATTAAAAACAAAAACAAAAAAAAATATATATATATATTTGCTACAGCTTTCGCAAATAGTGTGCTTTGTAGCAGCATTAATCATTCGTGGAGAGTGCATATTAAATGATAATAATTACCTCGAATAAGAAAGAAATTTTAGTTGGCTTGGTTCGGATTTTTGTACATTCAGCGCTAGCTGACATTTAAACGAGGAAACAAACAAATGTTTAACAAATTATATGTATTAGGTTATAAGGTGGTAAGTAAACGTAAAGTTATGCGATGCCGGATATCGGATAACGGTAACATACGAGTATCCGTTCTAAGCGGTATTTAGATATATTAGCATGATCTGGACATTAAGAGACTTTATAGATAGACACAAGCACGAGCTTATAGCTTAGCATTTATTATTATTTATATCAGCTTTCCATTAATTAGTTAATCGAGGCACTTTTAATTGGAAATGTTTCATTACTCTAGGGCAAGTTAGGCCACCTTAATGATAATTAGAAAAAAGAAAAAAATATGAAGTCAAGTTTTACCTTTTGGACAACGTATTAGTAATAGTGAGTTATTTGACAGACAGAGTTATGGTCATAAAAGGCCGCCAAAGTTTTTCTAAAAAAAAATTGATTCGTTATCGCATGAATTGTTTGTTAATTTAATGAAAGGACCGTAGTGTAGTTTGAGTTTTGTTTCTTTGATTATCACGTACATCACTGTTGCCCTGACAATTTACACTAAATAGAAACTTTTTAAGGAATAAAACAAAAAAAAAAAAAAAATCAAAATAAAATAAAAAAAAAAAAATGTAAATTATAAACAAGAAACAGGTGATTTCGAGAAACTAAACAAAACTAACATCAGAGAACAGTAAGCTTTTGCGACAAAATTCAAGAAATCTATTAGAGAATGAGAAAAAGCTTTTCAAATTTTATGAATTACGAAGAACAGATAAGTGTCCTGAAACCGAGCCTTTGACAAGAACGCTAAATCAGTACGGTTTTGATTAACTTAGCAGCTGGTTGATAAAAAAAAAAAAAAAAAAAAAAAAAAATTTTTAAAAAAAACAAAAAAAAAAAATTGTAAAAATTTTTTAAAAAAAAAAAAAAAAAAAACATATATGCATTAAAATGTTATAGAAATCAAATTTGACTAAAAAAAGAAAATAAATTGAAATAATAATAAAAAAAAAAAAAAGTGATAATAATAATGCTGGTGCATTTAAAAATAAATTGAAAATAAAGTTTTCTTTTTTTTTTTTTTTTTTTTCTTTAAGAAAAAGCATTTGAAAAATCAATATGTACACATAATACATATGCATACGTATTTTCTCTTGCGTGTTTTACTTACAAATCAATTACGAAATAGTAACATGCCTTGCAAAGCCTTTTCATTATTGTTATATGAATTCGGTGTAGTTTTCAATTTCAGAAGAATTTCAATTCGATGCCAAATTTAAATAAAAAAAAAAAAAAAAAAAAATCTGTATCCTGACATCAATGTGCCCTATACACTATGTCTACCCACGTACCCTATATATATATATACGCTCCCACAAACTGAAAGTTACCAATACACAGTCACCTAGATTATATAGTATAAATATATATAGGCACAAGCATATATTAGACACCCTAAACTAGCGAGCATTAGGTGCGATATTCGAAAGCTTGGTTTTTCTCTTTTTTTTTTTTTTTAAATATTTCCTCAATTCATGTTCTGCTTTCACAGCTGTCGTTAACAGTTATAAGTTTAAATAGCTTTTGGGTATTGCGCATCCCTTTAACTTAAAACTTATTCTATTTATGCTTAAATTTTATGATTCGATTTACATTCATTTTGCACTCTCATTACATACGTTTGCTTTTGTTTTCATCATATTTGTCGCTACATTTTTTCCAATTTGTTTTCTCCTTTTTAGGTCAGTCAATATTATGCATGATATTATCTCGGCTTTGATATTGTTATTTAATTTAGATTGCAAAAAAAGAAAACCCAAGCGAAATTAATAATAATAATAATAATAATAAGGGAAAGTGAGAGAATCGTGCAAAGCGAAAACGAAAATCAATTTTCTCGCAGCTTATTGCAGGCTTTAAAATGGTTGTTTTGTGTATGGGAATGTACATAGGTACCTAGGTACGTATCTATGAATGTGTATAAGTGTCTGTATGTAAGTATATGCGTAAGACTTCAAATTCTGAGTTTAAATATTACGTTTGAAAGATTTCGTTGTGCCCGATTCAATAAATAATTATTTAAAGTTTAAGTGAAAATAATTAAAATTAAAGCAGATATTAAATAAATAAAGTAATCCATAAAAAGTGTAATTATCGAATAAAAAAAGAATACAATATGGCAACGTCATCGTCTTCAACGCCATCCTCAAGCCGTATGGGCAGTGCTTCGCCGTCAGTCTCAGTTATATGCGAAGAGGTTTTCGATGAAACCTGTCAGCCATCCGAAGAAGGTAAGTCTCACAAAATCAATTCTTTTGCGCCCACTATCAAGAAAAGTCGGACGAATTTTCGCATTCCAATTTTTGCACAATTTTTCATTTAAAGTCGCATCAAAGTGACGTAAAAGGTTAACAGCCTCTCTAAAATTTTACAGAAATAACGTACACTTCACAATTCTTCACAATTATTTCGCAAAAATGTAGAAAATTTGCTTTGCATATTTACAAAGAGCCATACAATAATCATACTAGTATCATAAGGTTCGGTCCAACTGGTAAAAATCAACTTTAACTACAGTGACAGTCTTCTTCAATGTTTAACGCAAGTCCTCCAAGTCCGCAAATCTTAGATGTACTAATCACACTTTACCAAATCGAAGATAAGGAAACGACTTTTCAAAGAGGAAGGACAAAAAGGATGAATATCATAAGATCTTGAAGATCCATTTATCTCGGATACTCTTCAAAGTCCTTTAATCACCATACTTATAGCCTACTAAGTTATTGTATCGCTCGTACTATAATTAACTGACAAAGCTTATTTTCATCCAGCTCGAGGCTTTACGAATAGAAAAATTTCTCTTAACGTTTTCTTCCGTTTCTTTTCGTCTTCTCTGAAACACGCCTCTTTTTTTTTTTTTTTGATTGTTAACGAAGGCACACAGATGCAAATCATCCGCTTTCTGAATCCGAGTTTCATGCCTATTAACTCAAAATTGTTAAAAATTATTTAGAATTAGATGTAGATTAGAATCGGCAGTGGTTTTGCTGTTTTGGGCATGGGTGTACCTGCATACCGGCTCAAAGTCCCCCAAAAAAAGACAGCCAAGTGCTTAGGCCCTTTCAAGTGCGTTTGTCTACTTTCCAGTTCCAATTTAACCGCCAAGTCCAATAGAAACCGCCTTTACATCTATCGTTAAAGTCTTGGTTTGAATTCTCACATTTACTTATGCCTTCTGATACAAGATGGTTATGGCGTCATAACGACGACTACTTTGTATTGAGTCGAATCTTTTTGAATAATCAAAGCAATACGTGCCTGTGTATTGTCATTGTGAATGCTAACGCCGAAATATAGGCCATTTTTCTTCAGGTTACCTTTTAAAATGTACGCAGAACGTGGGAGATGCCTTTACTTGTTGACCGTGATGTAAAAGGTGTAAAAATTCATAAAATTATATTTTACTTGCTCTCACTCCAGAGCTGCAGAACCTCGGACCTTGTGTTGCGTCCGAAATTTTCTAGAAGACTTGTAAGAGATCAAGAAGAGATAACGCCTTTTTTTGTTAATCAGTGCTGGACGCTTTACCTCAATTGCCTGCATTATTAGCGAATAGGTTTTAATAAATTTTAAAAACAAAACCGTGTATTTTACTTATTCGATAATAATTTTTGATTTGCAGATATGTGAATTTGAACTGTGTTCAGTTATTTCGAATAAAGCCGAGAACTCTTTAATTTAATAGAAATGATAACATTACGTATACATTAAGTGTCGGTAATTCTCGTGTCATTTGCATTTGTGGTTACGACTGACTTCATTTTTATAAATAGGTATATATATGCATGCATAAGCTTTTATTTGCCGCTACTTATTATATCCGTTACCGAAGGATTAAGGGTATATTAATTGTGTCAAAACGTTTGCAACACCCTTAAGAAAGCTTCAGAAATCACATAAAGTGTATATATTTTGATCAACATTAAATACCGAATCGATTTAAACATGCCAGCCTGTCGATCTGTTCGTCTATCGGTTTCAAATTTGGCAAAAAACATTGGAAACTTTTACACGCAAATGTAAGGCGGAGCAAATCGATGAAAGAGCACTCGTACAGTATGACTGCAGTAAACTGAGAACATATCCGTTTTCCAGAGCGTAAAGGAAATTGGTATTTACTCATTGCTCGCAAACTACAGCAAATAAATCTGTAGTAACTTTGAGTGTGTGTATTCTATCACAAAAATTGGCCACGCCTATCTAATATTATAGTGTATCCAAAATTTAATTGTTGTTGGTGTTTTTTTTTTTTTTGATTCCTTTTGATGAAGCTTCAAAAACCTACAATAAACTGTATAAGTATTGCTGCCAATTGTCAAATTCGGTTCGATTGTCTATTTGTTCGTCTGTCCAATATTTGTGTAATATCTGTGATAAATATTCTCTTGCTCGAATTTGCAAATGACCTAAAGCCGGCACATTCATTCCAGACTACAATAGGCACTTGATATAAGCCTCGACTTTTATTTAAAAAAAAAAAGCATGAAAAAAGTCAGCCATGCCCGTGAAATGTTATTGATTGATATGGAAATTTAGTTTTTTCCCTTCGTTTTAGTCTTGTTTAGGACAACGATAATGGGTATAACAGGTTCGATGATAACCGAATATTTAAGCATTTACGTGTTCAAAATAATTTATATAAGGCACACCTTATGTTTTTCTATGTACATTGCTACAAGTATCCCTTAGCATACCAATAGAGTTTGTGGAAAGGATTTTTTTTTCTATTTTTTTTTTTATAGTAGAAACTTCATGACATTATGACTAACTTTGGATAAAAATATCGTTTGTTATTTCATTTTTTTATGCATATATGAGTAATAAATGAATGAATGAATGAATGAATGAATGAATGTCATATATGCGATGACATTTTCATTTACCTAAAGGCTGGAATTTATTTTAATATTTATTTTTGTATAAGTCGCGTGTGAAAGTTCGTACAAGAACTTCTTGAATGGAGGTAATTTTCTCAAGTATTGTCGGTCTTAAGTATACTTAATTTTTTCTGCTTTGCTTACGTTACAATACAAGCTCATATACTCATCTCTGTTGATCGTAACGGAGTATTGTGTTAAATACCTTACATGTACTGCGACTTTGCTTGAAGTTCTTCATAATTTCAACCGGTAATAATTTCTTTCATTTGTATCCTATGTATATGTTTACGTGTGTGCAAATGTATATGATGCATAAGTTTCATTGACGCGAAAGCTAAGTATTTAAGTTCAGCTCGTAAGTTCTTCAAACGATATTTTCCAAAAATTTAAAGACATTTAAAGAAAAAGTTCCACAACATATATGTATCTTATCTAATAATATTAATCTATTCATAAGACTGAGGGATATCAATCCTCGAATTTGCGATGTCTATGTGATTAATTTACGATTTTCGTTTCGTATGAGTATTATCGGCATAATGCTCTCCTCCTGATCGCAGGAAGCTCAATTTTACGCCTACGCTCTTATGATAATTGGTAAGCGCTGAAAAGTAAGAAGACGGTTAAGACTTTTCATTCGAGCAAGACTGATAATTAAATATCCTACACTTAAATTCATTGCCACATAATATATCTAATATTCGATTTTTTTGAACATGATCGAACAATTGGCCAATGTTATCCAACATTAGTTTAGTAAATTTATACCAGTAATTATGGTTTCGTCCTAATTTCCACCATAAGGTCAACAAGGCTATATAAAGACTTACTGCTTATGGGAAGGAATTTAGATATATAGATCTTAAAATTTCAAAAATTAAACTCTGCCACCTTATAGATGTTTATGTTTTGCAAGAATGCTTCAAAAATTGAGAAAAGTAAAACATAGTGTTCATAAAAGCGGTGCTCGTGAAGATGATCCACCGCATGGTTCGCCGTTGTAAAGAATACAAGTACGTTTAGTAGACAAACCGGCGGACGGATAGACTGATTACAGAAAACAGATTTAGAAAGCTTTTCTTAATCGATGGGTATAAAAGTAAGGCGAGTCCATCTTAAGTCGTCCAGAATGTTGCATTTAATGTCTCGTTATCACATGATTTTCGTCCAATCCAAGAAGAAGAAGAAGAAGAAGAAGAAATCTCTTTACAACAACAATTAAAAATAACAATTTACTGCGGTCTTTAAGTCGGGTAGGTAATTGGGCCGTACCTTTATTCAATCGTTACAATGAATGGATGCTTTATCCAATGATGTTGAATGACGTTCTTTTGCCATGACGTATATACGATGGATGAGGATGACATTTATTTCAGCTGGATAGCGTGCAATGGTTCTGTTCCTTGACTGCTTCAAAATGACACTCTTTGCACATTGTATGCAATTTCATATCAAAAGTGGCCCAACAATTGAACGCAACATCAAGATATGATGATGAAAATTAGATTCGCCTCTAGCCGATTATAATTTCCTTACTTTCCTTACTTTCCCTACTTACTGTTTTCCTTTCCTTTTTATTATCTGGGTGTTGTAAAAACGCTACCGTACAATACTAAATATTATTACTAACTACATTGAGTGTAGATGTATCTGTCTATCTATATCATTCTTTTATCTATACATAGATTGTAATTGTTGTAGTAGCTGATGGTTGATGGCAAAAATGTTTATGTAAGATTTTTGTTTATCTTCTTTTATCTTAATTCGAGGATTTGTGTCTACTAAGTCGCTTGCACACAAAGAGAGATAAGTTTCTATAAATAATAGATTTTGGATAAAAAGGAATTTATTAACCGCTAGAATATTATAATGCAATCTAGAGAGTCCTTCGCGTTGCATGTTTTTAAATAAAAGCGAAACTATAATATAGAGCTGAAGCAAAATAAAAGTTTAAGTGTCATTTCATGTGAGAACTTTTGCTTCCAAAGATCGCATCCGTAAACACAGTGCGGTATTATGTGTTAATCATTTCTTTTGTTATACCTTAAGATTGTTGCGAAGTGTCAATGGTCTTTACATGTTCTTGCAATTTGACTTTATTAGAATTCCTAACGGTTAGTTCGGCTATTGGGAAAATAACAACGGTAGTGGTATAGCGTTTGACTCGCCCTTCATTTACAATTACTTCTACGTGACATTCAATTCTATGAGTAAATATGGATATAATGGGAACACATTAGGGACAAATAACCGAAAATGTGTCAACAAATCGATCAGTAAGTCGGTGTCACTTACAAAATGTCATTTGAAAAATTCATTTCTTGATGAAAAAAAAAAAAAATGTGTTATGCTGACGTGGACGCCATGCGAAAAGCTTGTAACACGCTAAAAGGTATGTACCTTATCAACTCACCCAGCTAGCAGCAGGGTCACTTTAAAACGTTCTTCGTATTTATATTTGTGGCCAATTTTTGATCGACATCTTCTAAAGGTTCCAAGTTATTGACGGCAATCATAAATGGTTTCGCGGGGCCGTGTCAGTTATATGCAAAATCGATCTACAATTCTTTGCAATCTTTTCAACATATATTGACAAAAAGATTCTTTTAATCGCTTAATCGTTTAATCATTTTCGAATGCATTAAAGAGATTCTTTGATGAAATTGTTCTTAAAATCTACAGTCGAAGCGTGATATCGTGCATTGAGAAGCATTCCTTCTAATGCAAAACATTAAGAACGAAACCCAATGGGCTTGCGGAAGTAGTTGCAAAACATTTGACATTTAATTAGTTCATCAAGTGACTTCCGCCGCTATACGCCACGCATGAGCTCGGTAAACGCTCTTAATGAGAATTAAATGAAAACAATGTATTACGCGCATACAAAATGACAAACACATGAATTCCTTAGTCACTTGTAAACAAATTTCTAATAAGCAAAAAACTTCTTTACATTAAGCATGCATAGCAGCAAAGATAATATCATCATCATCCTCATTATCGTCATCGTTCGCGTTGCCGTCATTAAAGAAGAAACGCATACAACCTTTTCATGTGTACATTATATCTTGTAATTATAGCTACAGAGCTACACATAAGGAATAACCTACTTATCGAAAGTGAGCCTTTTGCAAATGTATATTCAGTTCTCTCAGTCTTACGCAGAGAGACGCAGAGTGGCACAGATGCGGAGATGCAAACAAAAGTATAATATGATGAGTAACATGTTTATATGTTAATCATCTAACGATAACCTAGATTAACGCGGAGCACTTTTCGCTCTAGAGGTGAGAAGACTGCACAAGCAGCACGAACGAATATTGCTACATACACATGTATATGTACTGCTGCCTTTGATTTATATGCATTATAGGTTTATGCGTACATTTGCCGGCCTTAAATAAAATACGCAACAATGTCTGCCGCTAAACAAAAGAGCCGAACAAAAACCTTTTGCTTTTTTCACAATCACATTGAATAGCACAAGTCGAGATATCACGCTTTTTACACTGCCTGTACGCCTCTTGGGAGTAATCCCAAAAAAAAAAAAAAAAAAATTGAGAGCATTTTTGTCGTTTTTCTTTTTTCGAAACGCGTTCTTGTTTATGAACTACTCGCGAGGCATGATAATTAAATGGTTCTTTTTTTCATCTTAATGCGTATCATCGAAATTTACAAGTATGCCAAGTAGATTCTTCCGCAATGCACCCTCCCCGTATACGCAACAGACAACACTCTGTTAGTCGAAACCGAAACTTCTTAGCCGTTGGAAATATATATATTCACCTCGACGTCCTTGCATCTGCCTACATGTTTTATGTTTGCGGTTTGAACGCTTGAACAGTGACAAGAATTGGGTTAAAGAACTAAAATCCGGTTTGAAAAAAGCTAATGATGATAATATATGTGTGCCATCTTTAATAAACTACCTTTTAATGATAATGTGTCCGTACTTAGCGTACAGACACTAAACGTCTAAAAGTGTACATCAGATGCAGTTGTCCCGTCGCAAGAGTTGAAAAAATTCGTTTAATTGGTTAATGGTTAGCATAACATTTTGCAGGCACAGCACAGTTGTTGTTGTTGTGGTGATTTGCATAGATTTCTTAAAAAATCAATTCTTCAATTCGTGTTGTTCAGCCTTTGAGAACGGAAGAGGAAAAACATATAGTAAGTAGTTTTCCTTTATACGACAAATTGTCTGTCGATCATCTTAATCATTAGTCACATCTGGGACTAACAACAATTAATTGAATAAATGAACTCAGCAATTAAATAAACAGTTTATTCGATATATTTGCTCGTTACCGTTTGTTATACCATTTCTACTAGCGCTTGTGTTATACAGGATCCATTTAGCCATCCAGGGATTATTAGTTGTTAGGTATTTAGCCATTTCGCTTAAAAAGAGGCTGAGTTTAATTCAAAAATCGAAATCGTGAAAACGGTTTTTACATATGCATTATATTCCGATTTCGAAATACATTTTCCGATTTTTTTTTTTTTTTTTTTTTTGTTATTACTTTTCTTTCTCATGATTTCTTTTTCATGATATTTGACAATGTGACAAGTCAATCGGTTTTCAATATTTTGTAGCTTAGATAGAAGTCTGGAAGTATTCTCGGCATCATTATTATAAGATAGCTATTTAAATAAATGTGTTTCTTCAAATTTTTTTTGCTTTGTGGGACCGCTTTATACAAAATCCAATTATCAGATATTCTATAATCAGAGTACAATGTGTCATGTTGTCCCATTTGCCTTTTGCAAATTTAGGTGATTCTCTTAACATTTTCGAAAAATCTGTCAACGCCTTCTGGTATATTTGGGCGAATTGGGATATTTAGTCAACATTCACTTGCGGTGTAACATATGGGATCTGCGTTTAATGAAGAGTGCAAGATATATAGTCTTCCTTAGTTAATAGAAACGGTTTGCTTTGACTATTATCAACGCTAATTCAAAAATGACCTCCACCACGCATACGTACGCTTCTAACGATACAAAGCATGATTTTTATTTTCCTTTTAGCTAAGCTAGAAATATTTAAAACGGTTAACTATTTCTTAGTATTTCAAGCATAAGTTATCTTAATTTTATAATGAATTACATATGTACAATTAATGTACACATATTCACTTTCTTATACCATATTATCGGCTTTTATCGTAACACACATTATAAGGTACAGCAAAAAATGAAATAACCTCCAAGTTCTTTATGGGTATTCAGCAATTCGAAATTAAAAATTCCATTAAAAAACATAAACGTTTTAATTAATGTCAACAGTTATAGGCGAGTTGTGTAATGCGTTTGATTTGGAATTGACCAAAAAAAAAAAAGTTTATTTTCTATATTTTTAAGATAAAATTTTTTTATATATTGTACATGGATACGATTGCACTACGATTGACTAGCAATCATTAATCATTTAGCGAATACAGAAAAACGTTGGTGTTGGTACCAGCACTTGGACGATATCACATTTGTTCAGTAAATTTACCTATGTTTGGCGAAAAAATCTCCCATCAATAATTATTGCATGCTTGAATTAATTTCTTTTCTTTCATATGTACATCATTTTGAAATGCCGTTAAATTCCTGTTTGCCAAAATACTCGCAATAATAAAAATATCGCATACTCGAATTTTTACTGCGCAAATTTAATAATTATTTTCAGTTATATCAACATTTCCTAAGCCTGCCAATTTTTTTACATTCCAAATTTGCCTTAACCTCACTCTTAAAACGGTTATTATTCTGAACACTTTCAATGTACCCTACATCATGTTTGCTTGTGGAGATGAATACAACGCCCGGAAGATTCGACATGAATGTCTCAATTCAGTATCATTTTTTTGAATTGATTTAAGCTTGTCTTCCTGTCTGCCCCCAAATTTTTTTGTGCTCATCCTACAGATGTCAATTTTCGAATTATTTTAACGATATTTAATGTGGTGGCATATTTCGACATAAGGACGTAAGCTATTGAAAATGAATTGGAATGCACCACCATCCATACAAAGTCCATGTAAAAAATTTGAATGCAATAGAGTTGCCTTTCGGCGAATAAGAACAAGATCCGTCAAGGGATGTCTCTTGAACACATGACCATGACCATGACTAAGTAGGATTAAGCAACTAGGGATTCGTATTTGAGTATGCTAGACATGAAAGTGAAAGCATTGAAAATGGCCGGAAAGACCACTGCTAATACCCTTGTGCAAAAGCGGGCGGCTCGGAACGAATTTGAAGGCGCGGTAGAATGTGAAATGCTATATGGGGAAGGAAATTCAGAATGAGAGGGTGAGAAAGCCGAGTAGTCCTGCTAAAGAATTTGATTGGCGGGAAGATGTCTTCGCTCCCGCTGGGTATTCCTTTAAGTAAGCAATGATGAATATTGCTTCAAAATAGTAATTTGGCATATAAAAACATGCTTGTGATGTATTGAACCATAATGGTATATTTTCTGTAATCCCTTCACTATAAGGGGTTCGATGACATATAATATATTTCCGAAAATAGCTTGCAGAAAGGTTATCTTTTTAAGCTTAAAACGTTTGCAACGAGAACATTGAAACCTGTAGGGGAATTGCAAAACTAAGCGTTCTGGCCAAGTTGTTTGAGTCGTTACTCGTATGACAGTTGCCCAATTGGTAATCCAATCTGTTTTAACTGGTTGCCAACACAGCTTTCGTAGTGGACGGTCAACTTACAGCTACGAACACAAACAAGCTGATCTGATTTATATTGACTTTTGTATAGATTTCGTTAGATTCAGTTAAAGCGTTTAAACTTGAACCTATTAATTTCTCAGGAGATATGGTCGCTCGGTTTAAATCTTATCTAAGAAGTCGAGGTTAAAAGCATTGTTTACCTCAGTTTTTTCTCTCTTTACTTTCGACGTTCCCGAAGGAAGTTGCTTATGTCCGCTCGGGTTGTAAATAAATAAATCACTAAATAATGCCGTATACTTATATATGAGTGGAAAATAAGTCGTTATATCACAACAAGATGAAATTTTTCATATTTTATATCATAAACGATAAAAAATAATTAACTATTTGATAATAAAAGATTAGCTGAAATTATTAGATAAATTTCTTTCTCTCTTGTTTGATTATTGTATGAGATTTTTTATGCTAAAGCGCATACTTAGTAATGACTGCATCAATACCTTCTTTCATGCCAAACTTATACGTTGTATAATTAGTAGTTTATATGAAATTTCAACAACATAAATGTTTCCATAAAGTTTCGCTTTTCGCGTTGCATTCTTGATTGCATCAAAAAAGTTATTTATTATACACTTTGAACAAACAATAACGAAATTAATAAAAACTTTAAACTATGACTGCAGTGATAGATTAGAAGGGAAGAATTCATTCTCTTTTATTTTGTATGGAGGCAGAGAGAAAGAGAACTATAGATTCTATATGTAGTGTAATAATAATAGCAATTACAATTGCTATTATAAGAAAAGAAATAAAAATTAATGGTTTTCGCAAATAATTATATCAAAAATTGCAACCATAACTAACTAACTATTGTAGTTATAATCTACACTATTTGCAGTACCAGTACATATTGCAGATATAAATAAGACACAGAAGGACTTAATACCGAGCCAGTTTTAATTATATCGGTTCGCTATTTACGCGGTTAGTTTCATGGAAAATAGTTCACACTGACACAATTTGGTCGTACAATGGATCGTATTGAGAATGGTTTGGATTGAACAAATTTAAGGACCATTTGTAGTTGTGCAACATAAATTGCAATTGTAAAATTTTTCGCACAAAACTGAAGCAATTTAGTATTTTGATGTATTAAATTCTTGGGAGAAATTTGGATCCTTTTATACTATAGTTTTTACAAGATTTTATATGGCGAGACGAAATCATTTTTAATATTTTATCGCGAAAATTCGCCCATAATAGGAAATTATTCTAAAAATTAAAGCTACCATGTTTTGGACCATGTAGGGATATTTTTTTGACCTCACCATATATAAAAGTTGTCATGGAAAGAAAGTTCTTACATGCAACGATGTCAACCTTCTAGTGTTTTATGACGTAAATAGATAAAGAATACAAGGATCTTTGATAAGACAATTAATTTTGCTAAATCTGGAGCAAGTCAATTCACGTTTTCAATCCCCGCGCTCCCACAGAAAATCTATCGTTCCATGGAAAATCGAGTTAATATCCTGGAAAAGTGTGTATGCTATAGACTAAGGACTTATATAAGCCATCGAATTTATAGAAATGTGAGATAAAGACGTTATATATAAATATTTAATTCTTATATTTTTATTATATAAAGACATTTCGTTATATGGAAGCGGGCTCAAAACGTTGACCCATCCGATCAAAACTTTTTACGTAAATTTAATTTGCTGAAATGTAATTATTCGCGCAAAGTTGTCGAGAAATTTTAAAAATTTTATTGCGAATGAGCGTCGGAATAATAGGATTTACCTTTGGGCCATAACACACTCGTGTACCGAATTTCGTGCAAGTATTTTAAAAATTGTCATCTATTAGCTGACAGAAAACATTAAATCGTTTTAAAAAATGATTCTGAATCGATTAGCTTTTAATATATTTTTTTCACAAGTGGCTAGGAATAGATGAATCCATGAAGACTGATTTGTAGAAATTATTACAAAGCTTTAGTGCTTAATTTCAATGTAAATATTTTCAGAATATTAATCAGACAAATACAATACAACTGACGTGCTGATGACTACAATTTAATCGATATCAGCAAGAGGACATAACTAATGTTTTTCCTTCTTTCTTATATTATATTCTATCTAAGCCAAGAAGCTGTAAACTGAACTGAAGTATATTTTAATTGACACACTGACAGCACATGTCGCTGCTTAAGCAGTAAATTTGATATTTTCGGGATATGAATTGACTTTCATATCAGCGTAATATGCCTTCGTTTCCATTTTTTTAAAATTTTTGATAACACCTTAAAGTACGTCTCAGGGACCATGAACTAAGATGTTGTTGATCTGCAATTCTGATTTGATATTAATTAATTAAAATTAAAAATAATTGAAAATAATTTCGCAATTTTTCCTATAAACACCGACTAAATGTTAGAAATGATCTTACAATCGTAAAAAGTTGATTTGAGATGATGGGTATCGAAAATACGCAATGAGGCAAATATAATTTTGATGCGTATTCTTATTGATAACATATAGAATCATTCGGGGTTTTTTATTTCTGTATTTATTTTTCAGAAATCAATGATTACGCTATCCTGCTTGGCATTGATCCTGTTAAGGAAACGCATTTGCTTTATTTAGCCAAAGAAGGTTTAATGCAGGCATTGCCCGCGGAGTGGAAAATATGGTGAGTCTTTATTCTTTGACTTATTTAAATATTTCTATTTCTACAGGCGGTATAGTGTATGCGAATCTGTTGAGTTATCGTTCGTCATGTTGCTCATTTCAAGGTGACCATAACAAGAAAAAACCGATTAATAAAATATTATATGCCTTACTAGATATAAAAGTTTGAGTGAGGACTTTGGGACTAATTCTCTTGTTCCTGACGCTACAACTAACTTGGCTCAGCTATTGCACATTTTTACATATATGTATATATATATATGTATGTTGTTTCGAGTTTTAATATAAAAATATTTTGCGTAAAATAACGAGTAATTAATTTATTTAAGGTCTTTCGTTTAACTTATTTTTAGAATCAACGTGACGCTCTGTAATGTATGACGACTTGTCGTTTTACGTAACTCTTATTCAAATCTAAAATAGGCTCTCTTTACTAAGTTTTGATTCCTTGGAATATGTCTTAACACATGACTATTATAATAATTAGTTCATAATCGGTTTTGAAACCAGTCGCTGCGTTTGCGTGTCTGTCCATTGATTTTATGCCTCCTTATGGGCCGTTTTTAGTCAACATATATCTCACTACATGTTTTAAGGTTATGTCACGTAAATGATTGCATCATTAGGAGGCGTTCCGCAAAGGCGTAATGGGTGTCTTTGCCGGATTAAAAGCTTTTATTATTATTTCAAACTCAATTCATCCTAATGTTATTGGCTTTCTTTATGCATTATAGGTGTTGTTCTTCCCCTATCTATGTAAGGAAATAAATCGGGAAATTTCTCTTTAAATTTCAAACTAGAAACAAAAAGAGTCAAACTGTAATAGTCTACCGAAACAATTATTCTTAAAGAATACTTTTTAAAATGTCTGAACATGGGAGTATCAAGAGCCCGGAAATCTTAATGTCCATAAGTAAATCGTTTAATTTTTTTTTTCTTTATTTTTTTTTTTTCAGTTATTCAGAAGAAAAATGTGGTCATTACTATTACAATACGCGAACGAAAAAATCGCAATGGGATCACCCACTCGATGACGTTTATCATAATTTAGTGGATCAGGCGCGACGAAAGCATGCTTTATCTATCAATAATGCGACTGTCATTACCAGCACTACTACTACTATGACTACAACTAATGTCACTCCAATCAGCACAACTACCACATCTACGCCTGTAATTGATAATTCCGATGATGCCTCCCAACTCGATTCCGGTATACGAAGTCTTCAAGGAACGGATGAATGTGATAACACAAACAATACAACAAATGAAATGTCTTCACCAAGCACAAACAATATGAATAACGGAGCTGTGCCGAAACAAGTGACTACATCAACAAATACTAACAGTTCGTCAGGCTCATCGACTAGTACCAGTGGTTTTAGTGGTGGCGTTAGCCGTTTTCTAGAATCAAGAACGAAGAACTTTGGTTCAGTTTTCATGCCGCTTAAAAATACTAGATTTGAAGTGGCGAAAACTAACGCACAAATTGGTTTAAGTATGCGATTTTCGGGAACAGGTGCCGTTGAAAATTTTGCGCCAAAATTTTCGATACCTAGCAAATTGGAAACCGAAGAAGGGGGAAGTGCAAGTGCAAGTGCAAGTGCGGTAAATAGTACAGAAAAGAAAGGCTTCACACTTTCGGGTACTGGCGCTATGTTTCTCAAATCACGTAAACAAATGGAAGCAGGCTTAAATCAGGCTACTGCCATAATGACAAATCCAAACAACGTAACAAATGTCATAGTCGAGGGTGCAGCCGGTACACCACCGGGAGTGAAGAGCATATTGCGCGATTCTAGCCTGACTGATATGCGAAGACGCATGGAAAGGGAAGATAATGACAGCGCTAATAATGGCGAGGATAAAAAAAGTGTGCGGTTTAATTTGGACGAAACCAAGATGCGCGGTTCTCCCGAAGAAGATCCGAGCAGTTCAAGAAGATTAACTCAAAGCCCAGAAGTTTCGGTGAATTCGGATGATGACGCCGAAGACGACGATCCTTGGGATGATGATGACGACGAGGAACTTAATGACTGTGTGGGCATTGGCAGTTTACCAGCGGACGGTATAGGCTTCCAGAGGAGTCTTAATCCATTTTTAATTAATGATAACGATAAGCAGCATGTCAAAGAAGTAAAGGTGATACCGGTAACGAAGATTCAAACCATACAGATGCTTAAAGCTCAAAGCTTTTCGATGGAATTACCGGAACGAGAAAGATGCAAATTTAATGATATAGCGCGTTCTCAAAGCGTGGAAATAACGCAAGTGGCACCTACCCTTAATGGCCCTGTTAACTACTTGGATAAAATAAAAGATAGTGCGGTAGTAAAATCGCTGTATGAGGACACCGATTCCGATTCAAAAGGCAGTTCTGTGCGTAGTTTCATTATTAATAAATCCGAACAAGACTCTTTGCGTTCAGCGGGACCTTCTAATAATCCCTTCGATTTGGAAGAATTAGGTCGCAAGCATAGCCGCGATGTAGAGCAATTGGAAATGAAAATTCAATCTAATAATACGGACAAAGTGGGTCAGCGCAGCTTTAAAGCAACTTCGAAATTGATAGGTTTGCTGAAGAAAGAGGAACCAAAACCTTGCGAGCCGGTTAATAATCATCCAGTGGAACAAACCCCCTGCGAACCAGAGAAAGAAAGTTCAATATTAGAAGAACGTTTACAGGAAGATCATCAGGTATGGCTGAAAGAAGAACGTGAACGTTTAGAAGAATCATTGCAATCTGAAATTGAAGATATTAAACGTGAACATGAGCAAAAATTGAAAAGTATACGGCACGAGTACGATTTACGTTTAACATCGCATCAACATCAGATGGATGAAACCTTCGAATTGCAATTAGAGGAATACCGCGGTCAACAGGAAGAGGAGTTAGATATTAAGCGTAAAGCGGTTGTAGACGAACATAAGTCTCATATGGCTACTCTCCAGAAAAATCATACGGAAATATTGGCCGATTTAGAACGAGATCTGAAAAGTGAAGAAGAGATATTAAAGAAAGAACATACTAACAAATTGTTAGAGATGCGCGATAAACTTAATCATGAATTAGAGATGGAGCGTCAGCGTATGCGTGAGAACGGTGAGGATCGTTTATATGAAAAGGTGCGTTGTGAAAAACGGCTACTAGAGGACAAGTATCGTTGCCTTAAAGAAAAATATATACGACTTAAGACCGATGTAAAATTGTCCTTAGAGCGACGTAATCGTAGACGTGAGGCCCAAGCTTTACAACAAAGTTTACATACTACCACCACGACAGGATCGGAAACGGAACGTTCACTTTCAAATAAACCGTCAATAGGTAATAGTGAGAATCGCTCTTTCTCCTATTCTACGTCCTGTCAGAATAGTGTGGGCGCTTCAACAGGTACAGGAGGAAGATGCAGTAAGCCTCCCGTGCCACCAAAGGCACATCTTCAACATCCTGCTAAGGATCAACTGCAACACGGTGAACGTTCAGGCGAACGTAATACAACTCAAACTAATCGAAAACTTGGCATAGCCTCCAAGTATATTAAGCACTTGCAAGCTCAAGATGATACCACTTCAATGAGTCAGTCGGATACAACAATATCGAATAACTACTCAAGAGGACGTTATCTGCCGGCACCTGCGACCATACTTAGCGACAATGGTAATTCGGATTCGGAGGCGTTTCAAAGTAATCAAGAGAATAACAATAACGCTCGTAGCAGCAATATCGGTGGTGGCACGCTTCAGCGAAAGAAACAGTTTTCACGTTTAAAGTCCGCGTCAACGTCACGCCTAAATTCAGATAACTACAAAATCGATCGTCCTTGCACACCCGTAGAAAACTTGAGACACCAGTTGCAAAAATTAGAGGACTTAGAGGATCAATTCCCTGAAAATACTTTAGATACCACGTATCATTTGCGGTATCCTTTCTCGGATATCTCAAACAACGATCACGCTGGCGGCACTAGTTCCGAACTGGAGTTCTTTAAGCATCGCATACATTTGGAACGAGATTCAGTCCGTCGAGCTAAAGAATCTTTACGTACACAGCGCACCAATTTCCGAGCACGACAGCGGGAAATTAAACAACGTCACAAATCAATGATAACACGTCACAGTTTAGATCAACTTATTCAGGAAGAGAAAGAGTTAACTGAAATGGAAGTAAATTTACATCGTACTCGTGCGCTATTGGGTGAAAAGGTTATACGTTTAAGGCATTTGGAGCAAAGTCTGCTACGTATTTATGAGAAGGAAAAACCCATAATGGATTCGCTGGGCGTAGAGCAAAAAGAGGATGCTACCCTAAGCGATCTTTCATCGCACTCGAGCTCCGGTTTTAGTAGCACAGACTTTGCTAGTGGCGCCGATACACAAAATCTTAATAAGCGTAAAGATTTATATCAACTAGAGTCAAATGAATGCATCAAAAATCTGGAGATACTTAATGCCGAAATTAAAGAAATCTTAGATATATTGGGTAAAGGAGGACACACTGGAGGTAGGCAACCATATAATATAGAAAATTATGAATATTTTTTATTTCAGAATTTTTTTTTTTTTTTTTTTGAAGGTTTACAAGTACCATTGATATCGCCTTCTGAGCTAAGCTGGTCTCATATGCTAAACCATGGCAATTTACCGTCACCTAATGGAGGGCATAGCAATCACAATTTACAGCAACAGCAGTTGAATGTAGTGAATGGCGTAGCCGGAAGTGTGGCTGTTAGTCAACCTATACACTCAATACCTACTTTGGCTGATCGTTTAGAAACTTATCGTCAATTGGCCTCAGGGCGTATGCAAAATTCGTTGCTGGCTGCCAATACGATCGTTTCGCAAAGTCCTCGTGCTGTGAATTATACAACTAGCTTGGTAGAACGTACACGGGATTTACGAAATTGGTTACGTCAAGCCAAAAACGAACATGAATTATTAAGTGGTATGACAGCAACCTTGGGTTTAAGTGGCGTTCATGCTAACAGTGCTATGGCTGCGAGTAGTACTTTAACAGCCAATGCTAGCGGTGGTAGCGGTACGCAAGCGAATCTCTAATATGAAGACTCCCCAAAAAGACAAGTATTCTGTTGCTGGCATAAACAGGTAGCAATGTCTTAAACCGAAGGCCGAAAAAATTAAAAAAAAAATGAAAAAGAAAAGATATGACTTTAAAGTAGCAAAAAAAAAAAAAAAAAAAAAAAAAAAAAAAAATAGAAGAAAACAAAGTAAAACTGGTGCCAAAGAAACGCTGGAAGTTGTTGTGAAAGTTATTTATTAGCTATGGGACAAACCAAGTTATTAAGGCAAAAACTGATATAAAAAATTTTTAAAATAGTTTTTATTAAATATCTGCAGTATTTTTAAATAGAAATATTTAGGAAAAAAAAAAATTATATGAAATAATATGATTATAACATAAAACAAAAAAGAGAGCCTTCAAATTAATTTTGATTTACACTTTAATTTTAGTGTTTATAAGAAAAAACTATCTGGAGCGGTTTCGAAGAACATGCATAACAATTATTGAACATTAGACTGATACTAAAGCGTGTTTTTTATAGCTTTTCCTTTTATTTTTTTCCTATTAAAAAAATTAAAATCTCCTTTTAATTAAATTTAATATTTTCTTCTATTGTCTAAGATCCTATAAGTTATATAATGAAATCATATACTAAATGCTTATACTCAAAGAGTAAGTCAAAAATCGCATGAGAGAAAATGAAAACTCAATTGGTTGGTTTATTAAAGAGAAAAAAACCCTTTAAATAAGCAAACTTGTTCAGGTCACGAAAGGCCGCTATTATCATGTGCCGGTCGTATAAATTAGCTTTGGTATATTTTTGTAAAAAAAACCGCTAACTTGCGTTGATTAAATACCACAGAACTTGTTTGCTGTTAAAGAAGTTCTTTATCCAGACTTCGTTAGCAATAATTCGATTATTTTGCTGACATTGTGCTACCTTAATGGCGCTTCATGTTAAAGGTTTTAAATATTTTTTATCGCGAAAACTCCGCTAAAAGAAAGTCCGGCGACACGAATTATATCTTAAACAACCAATTGCTTGGACAAGTTGTATTTGCTTGAAAGTCTACGAGTTGCCGCAATTTGATTATTAACGAACCCAATAAGCTAAAGTAGGATAGGAACGGTTCTGCGATGTAAATTGGCATCTACTTTGCACTCATAACGAGTAATCGTAATGGCTGTTTGGCTAATGTTTTTGAACTGAATGAATCACTTACTCAAATCTGGGGTCAAGTCATTCCTTACAATGATCAAAGAGATACTACGCGAAAGAGATCAGCGCGCAAGTTACCAATTCGGACAACTATTTATATATATGCTTTTTCTTCTTCCACTTGTATGTGCTACTAATCAGGATACGCCGTGGGAAGGATATAATATAATTCGACTTTTTCATTTATTTATTTTTATTTATTTTTTTTGGAAAAGTTTCAACAGTTCACTTACTGGCACGATTGCTACGAGCGCAATCAAATCAACTTCAACACACACGGCGGTTGTTATAATTGAATTTATTTTCTTTATATTTGAGCAGCTATTCGTTGGCTGTTCTATGTTACATGAAAGCGCGATGATGTAAAAATTCGTATTAATAGAGGACGAACGGGCTTTAGAAGGCGAAACTGATAGATATCTTTCAGACGGCACAAGAAACTTTTCTTCTCTGCTGAGTATTAAGCTATTTTATGTTCGCAAAGTTCATTTCATCGGCATCCCGTTATATCGAATGACTAACATGCAAAATTGTTTTTTAAGCTCCCCTATAAAAGGAGCCTTTTTTTTGCTATTATAAGTTTACCGGCCGCTATACAAAAAAAAAAAAAAAAAACAAACAAAAAAACAAAAAAAAAAATCTACAATTATATAGAGCATGATGATCCATTTTGAGAACGAAACAATCTGAATTGCAATCTAGGAATAGATTACCAAAGTTCCGGTGAACTTGTGGCTTAAGTGAAGAAAATTCTTTTTAGGTCAATGTTTAGTTTTAAAATATTTGAAAACTGCTACTACTTCTCCCGCAAAAATCAGTCAGGTTTTTAAATCAAAATAAATAAACTAAATTTACGTATATAAAATAAAAATTATATATGAATAAAAAAAAAAAAAAAAAGTAAAAAGAAAGAAAAATAAACGTAAACAATCACAAATTATCCTAAACGATTCTACGGATATATTATATAATAAATAAATATTGCATGCAATACAGATCGCGATACAAAATATATCGCATAATAAAATTGCAAATTTTTAGCAACGTAATAATAATTTACAACTTTTCTCTGAAGTGCGGATAAGCCTTCCTTTCCTCTCATAGTCAATATGTATGCATATGTTATTGAATGTTATTGAAGTTATCTTTTATTTAAAAGATACGATTGGCAGCAACTTTATTGTTTTACTTAGAATCAGCAGTCATTTATTGGATAGGGAGGGGACTTTTGTGACTTTTCTAGTGCACTTAAAGGTCCCGCTCAAGAGAATTCCTGAATGACTTCCTAAATGACTCCCTTTCACGATTATGATGACATAAGAAATAATCTTAAGAGAAAAGTTGCAATAAACTACGTTTACATATATACGAAGTTAGAGTTTAAATTTAGACTAATTATATAAACTACTATAAGTAAATTAAAATAGAAAAGAAACAAATAGAATGAATTTGCTTGGTCACCACGCGCGCTAGAAGTGAAACTTCAAAAGTTCAATTAAAGGAAAATATGAAGCATATCAGGTATATGTAATTGCGTGTTAAAAATTCAAATAGTTCTGAATTTTATATGGCGGATATGACGTTATAGAAGTCGAATAATCATTTTAAAAAATTCCATTCAAAGAAAGACACATAATGCAAGGCCATAGTAAAATCGTGCAAGTGGATTGGAATTTCTTGTTGCGTCATATTTTAAATTCGCAAAATAAGAAAAATAATTCGTATTAAAGTAGAAATGAGTAGAATGAATATGTGTAGAAGAATGTGTAAAGGAAGAACAACAGCACTAAATTTGCCATTGAAATCATTTAAAAGAACCGTTGCATTCAAATGAATGCAGAACTATTGCATTCATGCATACAGAACCTAATTGGATTTTTGGCCAAAAACAACAGTCGAACATTCGTCTTTATGGTGTATAAATATTTCACCAAGAACAATGGAATTCAATGAATTTTAATTTTTAGTGATCCCACGGGTTTGTCATTCGGTGATTTGCGGATTTGTTTCTCCAAAAATGCAATTAAATCGATTGTTTGGGATGGAAAACGGAATGCATTTTCGAACAACCTAACAACCTAACAAGTCGAGAAAAATATTTGCACCATTCTGCAGCCTTTGCAGTTGTTGTTTTCCACATTACTTACCAGCATTTCTCTCATTTAGTTTGTTATATCTCTTTTTGTGTCTATTCTCTCCAGCCACCCTTGCAACAAAACAGATTTATATCCACAAAAGATCCCAGAAAACATCATAAGATTTCGTGTAGGTAGGCTTTAGTCATTTGTCATCCTAAAGAGTCGTAATAACAACCCACGCAAACTCATTTCTTCCATTCATTTAATTTATTCCCTATCGATCAAGTGTTCATAGTCATGTAAACAAGAATATAATCGGCTTGAATTAAACTTAATCAGGCTATGAACGTAAAATGAAAACATTTGTTTAACCTACATTTCATATCGTATTATATATAGTACATAATCACGTAATAACCGTATATCGTAGATATAATTGAAATTATATTTCTATGTCATATGAAAACATTTTCGTAGGTAATTAAAAGCCAATGCTTGCATACGCCATTTTATTTTCAAAATTAAAAATGGAGATTTGAATAAGGAAAACTGCAAGTTGGAAATGCTTAAGTTTTAGGCCTATACAAAAAAATATGTAGACAATTAGTGGACTTTAACTTTTAAACTTTCTTATCATAAACGGAATGATTAGAAGAATGTAGACTTCAAAGACTTCTTGGAGTTTGAATTGTCACTCCCAATATGGTAACAGACGGGCAGACGTAGTTGAAATGCATTGCATTGCCTATGCAATTTCTATTGTCTTGTATTTCGATTGCGTTACATCTATTTGGCAAATTTTAAATATATTCATTAAAAAAATTTCAAATTAATTTATCGATAAAAAAAAGAAAATTCTTGTAGGCTTTGATTAAATTTTGAATATACATTAAAAATAATACATTTTTTTTTCATTTTTTTAGTGCTTATTATTAGTTTATTTGACTGCATCTCTACTATATTCACTGCACTATTACCATCATCATGGCAGCATTTCGTTGCCATTTTTCGTATTTAATGCGCATACTTCTCCTTCAGAGCGATTTAGAAGTTTCACTTCGTTTACTTGAAATGAATTAAAAATTTATTTATAATACAGCAACTCTCTAAGATAAATTATTAATTTATTTGAAAAAAAAAAAAACAAAAAAAAACATGTATTAACTACTCAAGTGGAACGTTGTCGTTAAAAAAAAAAA
>NW_023998427.1:210300-212616 GCF_014805625.2 Glossina fuscipes
CAGACAGACAGTCAGGTAGGCTGGCAAGCAGTTGAACGGCACGCTTATATATCTGCCATTTATTTAGAAAGATATTATCAATTATTTATCATATATATAGTTATTATATTATTGTTATTATTATTATTATTATTATTATTATATGTATATGATTGATATTGCTTTTGTTTTTTAATTTTATAGCAAAGGTGTCTTTAGCAGTTTTAATTAAATTACGGTAAACTAGAAATAAATTAATTTATTTACATGGTACCTGACAACGTTTATTTTTAATTTTTCTGCTTATTATTATCATTATTTATTTTTAATTTTGCTAAAAAAAAAAAAAAAAAAAAAAAAAAAACAAATTAATTTAATACAAAATATACACATTTCTATGTAGTTCAGTTCGCCAAAATTTAATTTCATCTAATTCGCACTTAAAATTATTATTAAAATGATATTTAAAAAAAATTATGGGTTTGTTTAGTTTAATTTGACACAAAAATCAAGATTGGCAAGATCAGCGCACGCATAAAAGATATTTCCAAAATTTCTTGCCCTAACATTGCGTAGGATGCTGCTAAGCACCCGCTAAAACTTGATTATATCTCTGCTGTTCGCCGGGCATCATATTGTCTGTGTGAGAAGGGCAACGTTATGTAAACTTTATTTGATTTATTAAAGAAAGTTTTTTTTTTTTTTTTACATTAATTTGAAAAAAATATTCAAAAAATTGATTTCATGCAATTATTTTCCATGAGAATTTTTACAAGGGATGGTGTTCGACAACAGATCGATATGATTCAAATTTATCATGTGATTAGATTATGTCATATCGCTAATCTTAATCTGTAGATTATTTTCAGTCACAAAATTCTAAAAACTAAACATTGCTGAGCCATAAAGACTTATTGTTGATACGAAAGTTTATAGGGGCGAGGATTCAAAAAACATTTCTATCGATTCAAAATTTATTTTTGCATTCCTTAAACATAGGAAAATACTATACTCCATCATAGACAAAAATACGCCATTGGATAGGGGGCGAGGCCGTAAAAAATAGGCCGATCCAATCTATTTTCAGTAAGGTCGAAAATTCATGTCGAAAATTATATCAGTGCATCAAACGTTAAAATCCATAACAGACATAGTCGGACGGAGAGACAGACATATGTCGATTCGATCGACAATGATTCTGAATCAACTAACATAATAATAGCTACGTTTACCTCAACTCTTAATATGTCCTGAGTACACACACGTATGCACACACACACACATTGTGAAGGATATAAAAGTTGAAACCTGTTTATACATATGCATCCTTAGTTAACTAAGCTATCGATGAAATTTTTAAATCTTTGCTCGACAATCTATAGAATATAGTTTAAGAGCTGCGTGGCAGATATTGATTGCACAATATGGCGGAAAATGTGATATAAGGTTTGAAATTTTTAACGAAAACATTCATCGGAGTGTAAAATTGACAAAATATTTTGCACATTTTTTGTAAATATATGCCGACCTGAGTTGATCGATATTGAACGCTAAGCAAATATTATATAACTTTCTTAATTGTTCATTTAAAATTAAATTTTAGCAATTCACATTCGAACTGAATTTCAATAATCATTTTATTTACTTACATAACACGCATTAAATATATATCAATTATAAATTTATGCAAGATATCAGACTTTAAAGCAATCGACTTGTTTATGCACGCGGCTTATGTGTCTGTTTTTATGTACACATATATATACATATATATATACATACATATATATATATATATATATTCATATATAGATATAATTTAGGAAATTGGAATTTTTATATAATAATTGGATTGAAAGATTTGTTTGTATTGTTTGTATAGCAATTTTAATAATGTCTCGTATAATATTTTATATAACATGTCCTTGATACGATTGTTTATATAAGAGCGAATTACATAACAGTTTATTCGAAAATTTTCATAAGATCCTGTTCTGCTGTTGGTGGGGTTTATGTAATGAAATGATTTGGGATGAAATTCGTATATCGTCAACTATCTGTTTAAAACAAATTTCGAGCTTTATTTATATTTAAATTTAAATTATTGAATGTGATCATCACCCTTAAAATATCATTAGATATTGTGAAATAATTAATATATTTTAATTAATTAATGAATAATATTTTTAATTATTTATTTAAGAGCTTTAATTAATTAATATCTTTGGCGCTTGAAATGAATAGAGTATAATAGCAATTTATTCGAATTTATTATAAATTATTTTATATATATATTTATATATATATATATATATATATATATATATATATATATAA
>NW_023998427.1:213016-251664 GCF_014805625.2 Glossina fuscipes
ATGCAATTATTTTCCATGAGAATTTTTACAAGGGATGGTGTTCGACAACAGATCGATATGATTCAAATTTATCATGTGATTAGATTATGTCATATCGCTAATCTTAATCTGTAGATTATTTTCAGTCACAAAATTCTAAAAACTAAACATTGCTGAGCCATAAAGACTTATTGTTGATACGAAAGTTTATAGGGGCGAGGATTCAAAAAACATTTCTATCGATTCAAAATTTATTTTTGCATTCCTTAAACATAGGAAAATACTATACTCCATCATAGACAAGAATACGGCATTGGATAGGGGGCGAGGCCGTAAAAAATAGGCCGATCCAATCTATTTTCAGTAAGGTCGAAAATTCATGTCGAAAATTATATCAGTGCATCAAACGTTAAAATCCATAACAGACATAGTCGGACGGAGAGACAGACATATGTCGATTCGATCGACAATGATTCTGAATCAACTAACATAATAATAGCTACGTTTACCTCAACTCTTAATATGTCCTGAGTACACGCACATATGCACACACACACAAACACACACACACACATTGTGAAGGATATAAAAGTTGAAACCTGTTTATACATATGCATCCTTAGTTAACTAAGCTATCGATGAAATTTTTAAATCTTTGCTCGACAATCTATAGAATATAGTTTAAGAGCTGCGTGGCAGATATTGATTGCACAATATGGCGGAAAATGTGATATAAGGTTTGAAATTTTTAACGAAAACATTCATCGGAGTGTAAAATTGACAAAATATTTTGCACATTTTTTGTAAATATATGCCGACCTGAGTTGATCGATATTGAACGCTAAGCAAATATTATATAACTTTCTTAATTGTTCATTTAAAATTAAATTTTAGCAATTCACATTCGAACTGAATTTCAATAATCATTTTATTTACTTACATAACACGCATTAAATATATATCAATTATAAATTTATGCAAGATATCAGACTTTAAAGCAATCGACTTGTTTATGCACGCGGCTTATGTGTCTGTTTTTATGTACACATATATATACATATATATATACATACATATATATATATATATATATTCATATATAGATATAATTTAGGAAATTGGAATTTTTATATAATAATTGGATTGAAAGATTTGTTTGTATTGTTTGTATAGCAATTTTAATAATGTCTCGTATAATATTTTATATAACATGTCCTTGATACGATTGTTTATATAAGAGCGAATTACATAACAGTTTATTCGAAAATTTTCATAAGATCCTGTTCTGCTGTTGGTGGGGTTTATGTAATGAAATGATTTGGGATGAAATTCGTATATCGTCAACTATCTGTTTAAAACAAATTTCGAGCTTTATTTATATTTAAATTTAAATTATTGAATGTGATCATCACCCTTAAAATATCATTAGATATTGTGAAATAATTAATATATTTTAATTAATTAATGAATAATATTTTTAATTATTTATTTAAGAGCTTTAATTAATTAATATCTTTGGCGCTTGAAATGAATAGAGTATAATAGCAATTTATTCGAATTTATTATAAATTATTATATATATATATTTATATATATATGTATATATATATATAAATATATATATATAAAATTATTAATTATATATTATATTAATTACCAGCTGATATTAAGTTCAATGCTAAAAATAATTTGAAAAATTAATGTTAGTGAATTTAATTATTTTAATTAATTAAATGAAATTGCAAGTTAGCAATTAAATAAAATATTTCATTTTTGTTATTATGATGGTAATTAATTTAATTTCATGCATACATATATTTATTAAATTTTAATTATAATTAATTAAAATTCAATTTAATTAATTAATATTATTTAATGTTATTTAACAAACGTTAACCTTTAAGCATTCATCTATAAGAACCAACACAACAAAAGAATAATTGACATTGTGTCAAAATTATATTCATTAATCATTTTTTTTCTTCTTCTTCTTAATGAATTGCATTGAAATAGAAAAGAATCAAAACTTAATATTGAATACAATGAGGGCCCTAATCACATAGTAAAATAGGAATATAAAAAAAAAAAAATAAATAAATAAAAAATTTATATTCGTCATCGGACGAATCTTGATCACCTATCACTAACCCAATTATGCGGATATAACAATGGATCATTTAGAACTAATTTTATACCGAACTATAACAAAAACAAATGTCGTGAACTTATCTGCTATAAGTTTTGATAAATTGATAGCACTCTATAGCTTTTCAAATTTTTTCGCTACAGCAGGCGAACCATAATCATCGCCAAAGCTCTGTAATCAAAGGCATTCAACTAATAATATAGAACGAATAGGACTAATTTCGCATTCTTTACTTAAATTTTTCGACATTTAAAAAAAATTCTATATTGATGGCGAACAAGATGCGGATCAATTCCGCCAGAAATGTTTTCTCATCACGAGCACACTATATATGCAAAAGAGATAAAACAAATGGAAGGAACACTTTCTTTAGCATTTCATTCTTCTTTGTCAAGAAAAAGCTAAAAGTTGTCTAACTGTTATCAAAAAGCAAAAAAAAAAAAATAATAATAATATATAAAGAAATCTCTCTGCTCGGGTCCTCTTCATCTAGCTAGTAGCTAACTACTTCTCGTATGGGCGTTTTTTTTCAAGTCTATTTCTTAGTGTCGATTGTCGAGCGGAATAGCGAAATGAATGAACCGTTGCAATCCATCGGTGGTGGGTGCAAGCAAATGAAAATAAATCCATAAATACACTTTCATTAAAAAACATATATAAACCTTTCGTATACAATAACAAAATAATTGATGTGTGTATTCAAAAATGAAAAATGAAAAAAAAACAAAAACAAATAAAAAAAAATTATACATAAAATACTGTTGATATTAAATAAGCCCCGTGACGATAAAAAGGAAGAAATAATAATTCAATGCAAACTGATCATTTATTTAATTAAATGACTCTTTCATCCAACCTTAACATAATAACATAATTATTATTAATCAACGATGATTAATCAAACGCATAGACAAACTTAAATCAAAAATTATAATTATATCTAATATAAATTATAAATTAATGGAAGATAAGAACAAAAGCATATAATATATAATCATTGTTGGATTTCGAAGCAAGATTTATATATAAATTTGCAGAATAGTAAATATTATGTGTAAGTGTTAAGAATATAATACGATTCCACTTTGATTCGACTAAGATGTAACTTTTCACACAATATGTATGTATGTACTGCACTACAACGATCATTGAACACGGGGAACGTTTTAAATTTAAAAAAAGTGTGTGTAATTTTACATTCACCTACAACAAAGGATACGACAAACGATGTTACACAAATTATATAAAATAAAAACAAAATCATATTATTTAAAAAATTGAAAATCTTAAATAAACTAAAAAAAAAAAAAAAAAATTATTAAATAAAAATGTTGTTTCATTGAAACGTTTCATTGAGATCATTTTGACAGATGTATATGATAATCACAGGGCTCGGAAATAGATATTCAATCACAACGATAGCCAAGCGGGAGCAGTAATTGTTAGATTATTATAAAATGGTTTAAGAGATCATTACTTGCTTTCAATCATCTAATGAAGAATTTAAAGTATTTAATAAATCATTTAATAAAAGCTTTCTCTGGTACTCTTTCAATTACATTAGATATAAAGCTACGATTAGCTCCACAAATTGCTGGACATTGTCCAAAAAAAAAAAAAAAAAAAACAATCCAAATCGATTAATTATGAAGTTTGTTTGATTTAATCGACCACGTGGCTTCATCAACTTTTATTCGTAGTACTAGGAACTGTTCAAGAATGAATAACATCCGCAGCTGTGATTAAAATTCGAATTTCAGAATTCATAGGGATAATCAATTCGATTATCAACATCTACTAACCGGAATCTATCTAATATTTAATTCATTTGATGGAACTACATATATATATATATATATATATAAGGGTCAAATTCAATACCTACCAAATTTGAATATTCATAACTTTAGTGTATCATTGATGTCTAATAGTTTTTAGTAGGTAATAGAAGGCTCATTAATTTCATCAAGTAGATATGATAATCGTAGAGATGGAAAAGCAATAATAATAATAAAATGTTTGTAGGTAAAATAGTTCAAATAATTTCAATTGTTTGACCATGTAAAAGATAATGGTTAATAAATTTATTAAAAAAAATAATATATAAATATTAAATATCCTTAGTAATTATTACTAAGATTATTAATGCATGATCATGAAAGAAGATTAAGTGTTCTATAAGAGGGGAAGCACTAATTGTCTCGAAGTCCTAGTAATGTTCAAGTAGACATATCTAAAAAAAGTCAAATACTCTATATATATATATATATATATATATATAGATATATGAAGCTTAAATTCATTGCACTATTCTGCCATATTAGAATTAGTTAATTGGTTAAAAAATGGTAAACCAAGTTCAGTAGGTGGAGTATATTGTGGTCATTCAATTAAGGAGTTGAGTTGCATGGTTGCATGGATTACTTTTCGTTGACTAACTAATTTTTCTCAAATATTTAAAAAAGAAAAATAAAATATCTAATAGAGAGATTATGGAATCAATTGTTGAGATTACATTTCAAATTGCATATGCATCAGGATAATCGATGAATAGCGACGAGGTATACCTGCTAATCATAAAAAGTGTTAAGGGGAAAAAGGTTAAATTTACACCAATTACTACAAATTGGCTTTTTAATATTGATGAATTTCTAATTAAACTAGGATATCAGTGAATAAAATCTGCTATAACTGTAAATCCTATTGATAGAAAATAGTGAAAGTGTGCAACAACATAATAAGTATCATCTAAAATAATATCTACTGATGAATTGGCTAAAACTACTCCTGTTAAACCTACTACTTTAGAAGAAGAAGAAGAAATAAAATCCTCATAGCTCATAGAATGGCGGGGGAATAAAAAATTTGTGTACCACGTAAAGTAGGATAATCAACTAAAAATTGTAATTCCTCTTGCAACTGCAATAATTATTGTAGATGAAGTGAAGTGAAGTGAAGTGAACTCGGGTATCAACGTCTATACCAACTGTAAATATATGCTGAGCTCAAACAATAAAACCTAACAAACCAATTGTGCGAGTATTGCATAAATTACTGCTAATTAACCAAAAGTTTCCTTTTTTCCTGATTCTTGATTAATAATATATGGGTAATTATAGCAAAACCGGGTAGAATTAAAATATAAACTTTAGGATTGATGAAAGGGAAGAAACTTCTTCCGATACATCTCTTCACTGCCCTATGAGAAGTTCACCCCAACCACAATGACGTAAAGTAACATGCAATGGGCAAGTTGGTGCGCGCACACCTGCTATCGCCGAAGAAAGCGACTAAACAGCTCGCAACAGGCAACAACCAGATGAATAAAAATTTACAAAGTGCGTCCGCAGAGCGTGGAAGCAAATCAAAGCCCATTACCACTCTAAGGTTGAAAGCTTATTCGAGTATGATCAAGATCCAAGAAGTGAAACAATAATACGAAATTCAAGTCAAACTTCAATACACAACAGTTATTAGATAACTTGAAAATGTAAAGAAAACGCTGGTAATGGTAAGTTGCTCAGTACAAGAGAGTATGGACTGTTGAGTTGCAAATAAATCAAGTCAAGTCCGCCCTGTTGAACACGTACCATTCTTTACGAATATCGAAGAGATATAAGCGCTTTCAAATTTGAAGAGAATGGTGAGCGTATGGTCCGTTACCAACTACACATTTTGGAATTTTTGCTTGCAAAATTTAAGCGGTTTAATGAAAGGACACTTGATCTTCTGAAGCCATCCGCTACAAGTTTCATTTTTTTGGATACTGCAATAAGAATGGATGCAATGCTAAAAGAGACCACAGATCATAGGTTGAGACAGATGTTAATCAAAACGCTTAGCGAATACATTTACCGATCGAAGACGGCGTGACGACAGGTGAATGAAACTTCAGAGACCTTATAAAGTGTATACATTCTTGATTAGCATTAAATTGTGAATCTGTTTGCCTGTACGATGTCAACGATGAACACTCTCCTGGCGCCAAATATAAAGATCTCGGCTACAAATCTGGCAAATATATTCGGAGTTTTTACATGTAGATTGTTATTGAAAAACCGGGTAAAATCAGCTAAAGGACACATGCTTTTTCAAAAGCATAAAAATGGATAATTTGCTCACTACACATAAGCTGCAGCTATAAATATCATATTTGCATATATTAATTATATAAAGGTGATGAGTGTGAAAGATTCGGCCATAGCCGAATATCATTTGTTTATTTGTATTTTGAACTAGCGATTAACAAACAATACATGTGATATTATATTCAGGAGACTTGTGGATGCGAGCGCAATTTTTTCATTTCCATTCAATTTCAGTTTCAACGATTACACCCAGTTCCGCTTGCACGCGGTCTCATTTTACACGAATTTATTTGAACAAATAAAGAAATTGTAAGAGAAACTCAATAAACTTTTCCCATAATATGATTTGATTGAGCAGTGTTAAAAAGAGAATTGATTCGTATTTATCGAAATTTCATACTCTTGCTACTATTAAAATAGTCGATGTGTATACGATGTCTTTTTTTACACGATTACTATTTGAAATGTCTTGCCACTATAAATAAATAAAGGCTTAAGTGAACTTGTGTTTCTCTTAATCGATACGAAATTCTCTTCAACTTCATATTAATCATACGCCTGCGTGCTAAGAGAAGAAGAGTTTTCACAATTTAATTCAATGCTTTTCACCTTTCTTTCTTTCGTTTGAAGCGTAGGAAAAGATAAACTAAACTTATAAATATTTAGTTCACAGAATTTGACATTTAGTTTGTATCTTATAGTCGCTTGTATTGTTCCAAAAATTTCGAGCATGAATAAATGAAAGTTTAAATATAAATAGAAAGCTTTTAATTAAAAGAAATAAGAAAAAGACATAAAAAAATTGCCATCTTTTCAACTGATAAAGAACTTTCAAGATTTTTACAAAAATCATTTTTTTTTTTTTTTTTTTTTTTGTTCTTTTTTTTTTCTTTTTTTTTTAATAAAAGAAAATCTCATCTTCGGTAAAGGACAAACAACTTTTGAACAATATTAAAAGGATATAATCGACGTGTACTACCAACAGCTATAGAAAACAAAATTAATCTAAATATTTATTATTTTACTTTCACTATATTTACATTATCTATTTACATACTAATCCATATATATGTATATATGCGTTAGATATTTGTAATTCGGCATGTATATGTGACTGCATGGTTTATATATATATATATATGCATTTGTCGATTGTTGAAAGTGAAAGTAAAGGAAAATGAAATGATTTCGATGTGTATTTAATGGAAGAACAGTAATGGAGAGATATTATATGATGGGTACATATTTTATTTACGTATGTGTGTGCTTGCTTTAAATGTGTTTTCCTTTTAAACATTATACAAAATTCGTTCATTAACTCGTGACGACTTTTCGCGTTAACTTTTCTGCCTTTATTTGCATCGTCTTCAATCTGCTTTCGTTTAATGAAAACTCCAGCTTGGCGTACTCTATGTATGGCCTACTCTAGTTTATTACGGTATACAATATTCGATAGAAATGTGTAAAAATGTTTTCGGTAAATAAATTTATTTAAAGTCGAATTGAATTCATTTCACGAACCTCACAACGCCTTATTTCAACTTTGATAATATACTATACAGTAAGCCCGTGCAATGGTCGTTGGGTGATTAACGATAAACTCGCTTGAAATCGTATCAGTGCAAGTTACACTATATAGTTTGCTATGAATTTATGACGATCAGGTGGGATGCACAAAGCCAGTTACTACACTGCCTTCACTTACCCGATATCTTTTGGTGCTCGAAATTGTACGACCGGCCAAGATGATTGATATATGTTTTAGATAATTTTCATTTTTTTTTTTTTTTAAATTTCACACATTTTTGTTTTAATTTTTCTTCTTCACTAATTTGAAATTTTTTTATTCCCGTATCCACGTTTCACGTATTAAATAAATGAAAAACGTTCGTGGCGTTTTCCCAGTATATGACTTTAAACTTGCATACACTTGGTAGTAATAATCCTATTGCGCCACACTATAGCGCATGTGAGAGTTGACAGTCTATAGACAATGAAAAAAGGAAAAACATCACAACGTTTGTGAATGCAGCCAAAAATTAATTGCGTTGTATTTTACAATGTAATTTCGACCAAAGCAATAGTGGTGCTCGCAGATCGTAGTGCTAATGGTGAACATGCTTTATCGAAATCAGCATAACACAAATAAGTTAGTTCGCTCGATTTCGTTCTTGAAATTTCGATGTTAAAAACGCGTCACATTCTGTTAGTCGTTGAAAAATACCTTAAAGGGGCTGACAAAGACTGGCACATTTCATCTCAACAATTTCAAACGATTAGCGTAAATGTGGATGTAAAAGGAGACGGGGTCTTTAAGTATCACATGAATTAGCAAAAAAAAATTTTTCCATTTGCGGATCGTTGCTGAAACTAAACCTAATCGAGTTGCTTTTGAAGAGATTGGTAACCAGCAATGAAAAGTTGTTCACGCGGTACGATAATAACGTGTGAAAAAGAACATTGTCCACGACAAAACCCGTTATCATTGACGATGCAAAAGTTAAAATATCGTGTTTACCGATCTTGGATGGGAAATATCCATCATGAGCTGTTTCGAGCGGGATATGCGGCTAATTCAGCTCCGTTCTTTATAATTAGGATTATATGGTTCACACATTCCCGCGTCCGACTTCCATTTATTACGCCTTCTAACGCTTAAAGCCGACTTCAAAACAGCTCTATGAAAATTAGTTTGTCCGGTAATGGCGTAACGGTTCGTCGATGTGACAGATAGAAAAGATCCGCCTATGTGACAGATAGAAAAGAAATGACGAAATAATATCAACCAACAACAAATATACGAGCGCGGCCTAAATTTTTTCGGTTGAGTAATGTTGTGTCATCTCGCTACTGTGGACTAATCGTGCATTGAAGTTTACTTTTCGTAGAAACGTTTACATTGAAGGGACTTTCAAATATTTGACAATAATTTCGTATGGCAAAGTATTTGATTTGATCAATTCTTCTTCGGAAACATTAAAAGTTGAAAATATCTTTCATATAATAATAACCTTTTCAAACTAGTGATCGATCTTAGAAGCAATTCGATTGAACATTATTTTAATTAGGTAAATAGTACTTGGACGAATATGTAGTACATTAGTGTACCAAATTTCTTCAAATTATCGCAAAAATCGCGACCGGTATGTTGAATATAAGAACATAGAAGATGGACAGATGGATCGACAAGTTTAGGTCGACATAGAAAGTAATGCTGAATTGACTGGATTTATGTTATGGTCTTTCAAGGTGTTGCTTATATCTGTACAAATTTAATATACTCGTGTAACACAAGCGGCGTAAGGTTTGAGTGAAGAAAGAGAGAGAAGCAGTTGGAGAAAGAAACGAAAAAACTAATATTTATAACCTTGCGATTGTATGTGATGCCTTATAAACGGAAGTTATGTACATAATTTCCGTTATGCATAGTTATAGAAATATGAACACATACATGTGCGCCTTGTATTGTGTTTCTTTCTCTCTTGCTCTCTTATCAGACCTAAACTAAAAATCAACTTTCGGCTCGCATTTTTACACTCGTCACGATAAATATTAGATTCAATATATTAGTTTCGTCATGTCGTTTGTAACAATTGGAAATGTAATTCCGAAGCGCATCGACGAATAGATCAAGAAAAAGTTCGTGATAGACTATTAAAGCTTTGGCTTTACCCTACGTATAGGGAGAACCTCGTCCCGTCATTACAGAAAAAAAAAAAAAAAAAAATATGTTCGACTATTGATGATGAAAATGTAACGAGCTTTTTACTTAACGCAGCATAAGTACTTTAGGTCTTCAACTCGTCTGAAAGGCTTCTCCTATGGGGACCATAGCTTTTAGCTTCTGCCCTGGAAGTAAAAGTCCTTTCTATGAATGTTCCGAATGGACAAGGAAACATTTTCACATCGGAACTTGCCATGTTTTTTCTTTGCCATATTTACACTGCGCGGGCACGCTTGAATGTGTAGCGAATTGTAAAATTCATCGAAGTTCCTTTAAATGTGTGAAATGCCACATACAGTCTCTGCTTAGAAATGCATGAAAGAACAGCTTTAAGCTTATTTATTTTTTTCATTTTATTAAATCCTACCTACCTTTCTTTCTTTCGAATACAAATTTTATTATTAAATTTTTTCAATGTGTATACAACACCAGATGAATTAGGAAAATGTAAAGTTGATAAGTGGAATGGATAGCGTTGATGTTCGCAATTGTTCAAGAATAGTAAACAAATTCGTAATTATGAGTAGTGTCTGGGAGTAATCGGTCACTCATAGTGAACTTTATCGATTAGAGCTCATTACGGGCGAAGTAGACTGTCGTAAATATCATCTGTTGGAGCAGGAACGTTTATTTCTTTTTCAAGTTCATCTAACTTCTGAGTTATGTTTCAGCTTTAAGCTTCTCTCCTCCGGTTAGAGTAACCTAACTAAAATTAAAACCAACTTAATGACAAACTTAAGTTAAAACTTAAAAGTTATCAAAAGCTATTTTATGCTCAAGCGAAAGGCCAGCAATTTAATTATTTCTGTTTCTAATTGGAGTGATAATCCCATATAAACATTAAATTTTCTGACTCTCACCTATAAAGACGGAAGATTTTAATCGCATATATATATAGATGCCTACGGTACGAAAACGGAAACAAATGTTTTGTTCAATGTATTGCCCATCATTAGCTATGCATTTTTTTCACCCTTTCTGATAATTGGGAGATGCCACGTAAAACAAAAAAAAAAAAAACCGTTGCTCTAATGAAGTGAATCAATTATTGACTGATTGCTACATTTGCTTAAGAAGGGAAGCGCTACTCTGCTGAGTGTGCGTGTTATCAATGCGAACAAGCGGTAACCGGAAGGACTCGGACTAGCACTTTCCAATTGCGTTCTCTACCATTTTGTTATGAATCAGTTTTTAGATGGATAGATGTCATCTAAAAAAATCACCCTATGTTACCTTTTTTGATATCTTGCTCGTTTTTTTGAACAGTGAACTGTTCAAATTGATTAATTGTTGTTGGCAGCATTTTGTATTAATCGTATGAACAAAATTTGCCTGCTCAAAAAATATACTCCACACGTCTAGTGGGATTTATTTGAATTTCTTTCGTCTCGTTGAAACAAAGACAAAGCACCTGCGGCACGTCGATGTCAAGCTCCTAGGATAACAACTTAAAACATTATAGTCGGACACGTCTGATTATTGAATATCGTATAACACTTCATTTCATCAAAATGTAAGAAACGTTCGGACTTTGTTGCAATATACAAGTTCACTTTTCCTCACAATCATTATATGAGAAAATTCGCTACAAATAGCCCTACGCTGTATGAGTTTAACACAATCCCACTTATACGTGACTTTTCTGCTCTGCAGCAATGTGCGTGTGTGTGTGTGTGTGTGGAAAAGATTGATAAACTGATCCCACCATATTCCGGCTGGGTTCGAATCTCAAGTGCGGTAGAGTTAAAAGCCGATAGCCTTAGATGCTAGTGCTTTTAAGAGTTTAGTCTTAAAATTTATTTCTCTGGCGAAATTAATAATAATAATAATAATAGAATATCAAAATGATGTCTTGCATCTTAAAACTGTGTCCTTTCGCTCTATAACGACTCCTGCATAGACTTGGATTTGTATGTCGTGTGTGTGATGCCATTCATTTTTAATAAGAACCACCCACTCTTTGGGTTAAAACATCAAATTCATATAAATTCAATATAAACGATTTGTATACGAATAGGCGAGCATCAGGCGAACAGATCCGATCAAACTTTGTATTTGCCCTAAACGTAGCACAAATGTGTGTAAGATAAACAATTCAGTTATACGCATCCGTTACGTGAGGAATTTTGTCAAACGATCAACTTTGGAATTGTAAGCACAATTGATAAAAGCGAAACAATAAAATAAAATAATTTCTATAATGCTAGAGATTACGTTCTGTATTCAATGGAAGATAGCTCTCTTTTACCCACCACCGAAGGATGGGGTGTTGTCTTTTCCATTCCATAATGTATGTAACAGCCAAAAGGAAGCCTTCAGAGAAAGTATATATATATATATATGTCCTTGATCAGCGTGAAATTCTAAATTAATTTAGCAATGTCTGTCCGTCTGTGCATCTGTGTGGTGCTTATTTTTGGCACTCGCCTGGTAACTATGAAAGTTACAAGGCTGCATATTTCCACATTTACTTGACGAAACACTCTACTCTTCACATGGAGTAATGGAGAAAACCGGCCATGTCCACACAAACTTACAACTTAATAAAATAATTGTCTTACTACGTATTGGTTATTTGGGTTGAATTTTTCTTTTTTTTTTCAACTTTTCCTTTACACTTGTAAGAAGAGACCTGTGCACGAGTGTGAATAGTACAGTTTGCAGAGACGGCACACAAGTTAATTTAATAAGAATGTTTTTCATTCCGAATTTCAAGAAATTTGAACTTCCATTTTCAAGCTGGGAGCGTTGGGGTTGTGCTTAGTACTAAGCACTAAAGTAAGTTTTCACTTCTTCTGCAAGATATCGGAAAGGGATCGGATTCTTGGATGAGTGCTTCCTCGGTTGAGGGAGGAAAGTTAAGGCTTGCCAATGCCAATAATAATATATTGAATAACATCTTTTTTCTTATAATTATTCGAATGCTGTGTCAATTCAAGTATGTAATGATTACATATAAGCTTCTTATTGCATTATATTCAGTAACTACATGACATAGTAAAGTGGAACACAATAAAAAGAGAGGCTCGTTTCACGTTAAAGCGATTCCACAATATCTTTCACCTAAAGTCAATACAATAGTGAATGACAAGTGCTTGTGCATGCACATCAAAGAGTTTTATTCTCTGGAATGTGATTGATAAAAAAAAACTTTTGAAAAATAGCTCATCTTTTTTGTTAAAGTTACAACAAGAACAAGTTGCATAAACTTTTTCAATATTATTCTGTTGTACTCGATTTCCATTAAGGGCTAATATTAGGAAGACGCCATTAGTAATCTAAAACTTTGTGCTGCTTCGTTTCAAATCCATATTTTCTGGACAGCAATACATTATCCGATATGGCCATGCAATCGTTTAAAATCGAGTAGACATTATCGACTCTCATTTCTTTTATTGCTCATTAGACAAGAACTTGGCCATTCAACTTACGAATTTTTATTACCTTTTGAAATTTATACGGCTTATAAAACATAAGTTTCTAAATTATAGATTAGAAAGTAATGCTATGTATTATGGTAATGGCTAATGACTGGCGGGGCTATAAACTGAAACACTTGCTCTTAGAATATTTATACTTTCTCTTATGTTCTTTTTTGACCTTCTTCTCCTTCTATGATACCCTGTAGCGTTTATATTATTTTCTACTTCAACTCTTGATTAGCCCAAATTATTAGCTGTTCGTATAGGACATGCAATGCAAATATTTTTTTTCTCTCTTTCACTGTTACGGATGCATAGAGTTAAGAAAGTTAAAAAATTCTGCATTGCTATGCAAGATTTGAGTATAATATTATTAAGGAGCACTCGGCACGTATAAGTAATATAATTAATGCCAAATCATGATTCATACGCTCGCGGTATCTAATATAAGAAATATAACAAGTAAACTAAATATATCCACACCTTGGGTTGATTGATACCTTTTTTATAGACCAGAGACATTTTATCCTTTGGTTTACGTGTACCACACACCACAGCGTAGAAGAGAGCGTAGATATTACGGCACTTGTAAAATAGGATGTGTAGTAGAGGAACAAAGATTTGTTAAAATATCACAATCACACTGAGTTAATTCTTATTGAAATAACTTGAATTTTTTTTTTGTATTTTACATCACTCACGGTACAGTCTACATTCACTTTGCCCGGTATAGGAAATTTAAAATTATCTTATGTATAATACTTTTGTGCTCAATGTACAATTCACAATTTTTCACATATTTTGATAATATTGCGCATTATTAGAAAGTATTTGTCGAATAATAATCTTCTGGTATAACAAACAAACTTGAACACTTTAGTTAAAGTGAGAGAAACGGTTGTGAACGGCTTGTCATGTAAAACTTTTTACAAAAAATCGGCTTTCATATGATTAAATAGGCATATTTTTGACACTCCTCCGCGCCTGCACTTCTCATGCCCCGCAAACCTTTTGTATGATGGTACGCTATAGTTTTTTAACTTATATAAAAGACATAAGTGAATAAGTTGAGTATTTAATACAGGACGTTGCTGGCTATAATGTTTTGACTTTTTGCTTGCTGCGGTAGCATTTATGAGCTAACGCCCTCGCTTATTATACTCTACACTACTTGTGATACTTTGCGAGTGTATACAAAATCTGGAAAGACTTGAGAGGCACGCATCTGCTATCATACTGATAGACATAGAACTATTACTTTCTACTGCTTTCTACTTATTACTATTCCAAGCCTGCCTGCCAAGTCTGTCTGTATGGTAAAGCGTTCCGATTTGATCAATAGGAAAGTTGTCATCTTTTATGACATGGCAAAAATTTAGAAAAGCTCTCAAATTCAAAGCCTCAGAGCTTTCCTAATGTTGCAAATGGTTAAATGAAGAGTGATTTTAAAAAAGGTTTCATGAAAATCATTCGGTTTAATATTTTACCTAGAAATCCTAGAAGTTATACCGACTAAGAATAATAGGTTTGCAAAAAAATAACAAAAGATTATCAATAAAAATGGCAACAATCCTTTCTAATAACGTTCCTTTAAAACATGAAAAGAGGCGTTTGAAATTTTCGGAAAGGACCCATCGCCTCCCCCCCCTGACTTGATCAAATATATAGTGCTTGTCTGTTTTGCGACGGCCGATTTTCAATAGAAAAACAACAGACAATCATAGAGACGAGCGAATTGACAAACTGACCAAATCAATGTAGGATTTTACACTGATCAATGATCGCTCCAAGTATTGCGCAATATTACATAGAAAAAGACAAGTCTGCTATCTATGATCGTGCGATGATCGCCCTAATATACTTTGTTTCATTTTCAATTTCATGCTAAGAATATTTTTTTGCATATTTGTAAAAGACTTAGACAGAGAGAGAGAGAGAGAGAGAGAGAGAGAGAGAGAGAGAGAGAAAGAATAAATCTGAATAACGCCAACAATATGAGAGAATTATTTTACCCTAAATGCGGATAAACAATTCTTGTGTATTGATCAATGAAATATTGAAATGTCGTTAGGAAACCAATACCGCACACTCTTCATGATGCAGTCAGACTTTTTATGTCATGCTCGCCAAAGCACTCTGCTTGCTATTCAGGGAAGGATGTGTATCGCCTTCACGTGCAAACAGTTTTGTGAACAGAGAAATTCATTACTAAAAATTTAATAAATATTGCGAAATGCACATGATACACGTACGTACAACATACAAGAATATATATATTATATATTTATAGGTATATATGTATACATAAATGCGACCACACAATTATTTTATTTATACTCACTTTTTTTCTTTTAATGAAATTTACCACAAGATAAGATTCCCTGAATGCATGGAGATGTTTTATTATACACGATTCTTGTAAAGCAAATGACAACGAAAGCAACAAAACGTTATTGGTAAACTGCAGCAATTATAATTCAACCACACCAGAACGAATTGTAAAAGTGTATAGTTGAGTATTGCCATAGGCATCTATAACAACTACAACAGGATGCATTTGGTTATTGTTGCTGCTGCTGATGATGATGGTAGCATGACAGTAAAATTTAGATTATAAGGATAAAAAAAAAATTGTGAATATATGCCGTAAATGTGTGTGTTTAAATAGTGAACAGTGAAAAACAATATGTAATTTGTTTTACAAATTATTTAAAAAAAAAAAAAAAAAAAAAAAAAAATGCTTAAGATGCATTTATATATAATATATATATACATATATATACAAGGGCATGAAAATGACATTGACAAGCTATGTATACATAAGTGTATTATTACTTAAAATATAGATGTAATGAAAGTGTATAAATCTTCATAGAGAAAAACGAAGTGACAATAGCTATATGTAAATACATATAAGGACGACACTATTATAGAGCTACGCATAGTATATAAACAGCAGCAAGCAATGCGCAATATGGTAGAAGATGCCATATGTATATTACAAGGCAGAAAAGCCAACTTCAATAAACAAATTAAAGTTTCATATAAATACTTGTAAGCACGAACGAAGGCATTCATATCAAACTCAATTAATTAAAAGTAAATACGTAATAACACAATGATTTAATCAAAATATATTATTAAAAAAAAAAAAAAAAAAAAAAAAAAAAAAAAAAAAAAAATTAAATTATATTAAATAAATAAATAAATAAAAATAAAAAAAATCGCTTTTTCGACAATTATGAAAATCGAAACTGCTTTATATTAAGCTCAGCTCATTCCTCCTCCCATTGAAAATATGCTTAAATGTTATCTTTTTGATTACCGTGTAACCTCAGCATGTTGTTATTTTATTTACTGCCGCCACTATCTACATTATAAAAATTCATTTAATGCTTCAACGTCTTGCGTTGTCAGTCAAAGAGGATAACAAGGCAACACAAGATAAATAAATACGACGAGCAAACAATCACATTAACTTTGCATAGATATTGCAAGCCTCACTATCTTAAATAACTTGGAGAACTTGCTTAGCTTCAGTATGGGTAGTTTACCTAATCTCCATGAATTAGAGCAAATGGAGCGCCGACGTGACAAACGTCGTGAACGTGAAATGCGTGAACAATTAGCACGAGAAACGAGTCGCGAACGTGAACGTTTCTCTCAGAAGAAGGTAAGCGAAATTTTTTCTTTTCATCTATTTTTCATAAGAGAAAAACGAACATATTGAAAAACTAAACGGAAGTAGTCTTGATTACTAGCAATGTCAAGCTTAAACGAAATATGTTCATTTAGTTTCTTTTAGAAGTTTAGGCCCGGCCCGTGAAGAGCTTTGGATGATATGTAGAATGGATTGCATCGACGTAAGCCAGTTATACTTTTAGAAGCACATATTAAACGTTCTTTTCCAAAACTTTAATTTTCAACACATCGGATAAAGTGTCGCTAGTCCACGATTGGGCTATTTTTGCGACCACTCCCTATGCAACACCACCACATTTTACTATTATGATTATAATTTGTTTGGACAAAAGAAATAAATTCTAGGAGTAAAGTATAATACGAACGCTTGTCTGTCTGTCCATCTCTTATCCGTATATCCGTAGCTACAGGTCGCAATTATTGAGATATCTCGACGAAATTTCCGACTTGTTTGGCCTACGCTGTGAAAAATTTTGCAGAATCCGACAACTTTTTCAATCACTTCCCATATAACGGCTTATTTTTAAAAGCCGTTAATGCAATAAAAACAACTCCAGTGTGGGATGGGATATTTAATTGCGAGCTATGGCCCGCTATAAAGCTATTACTTAATGTATTTTTTTTTGCTTCTGAAATATTTCTTTGGAAATATTCTTTTCTACCGAAATGTTTCTTTTCATATTTAAAAACTGCGGCTTTGTATACTTTTCCTTGAATATATATATATACATTTTAGCTTAAGTGAACGGTAAGGCAAAGCAAAATGAAACAATTTGCAAAAAAATCTTTCAATTTAATAGAATCTTCAATATCTCTCATGGTTTACCGTAACATACTGTTAAACAAGAAAAGTTTCACATATGAGTAAACTATTAATTAATATATATATATAAAATAATTTAATTAAATTGATATTTTCTTAGGTCAGTTTATATGAATTTTTTTCCAATTTTTATACAATAATTGTCTATTTATTTATTTGCCCTAATCGGAGGACTATCCATGAAACAGAAGTATTGAAAAAAAAAAAAAAGCCAAGAAAAATTCTTGATTCAGTTAATAGCATTTGACCATTTTTTGAAAACTTCAATGCAATATATTTCAAGTATTAGAGTGCGTTTGCATCGTCCATTTGCAAACTTTTATACGTAATTGCAGATATAGCTTGCATTGCATTGCTATGCAAAATGCAATGACATACAAAAAAAAAAAAAAAAAAAAAAATTGATTTTAATGGCGCACAATTTCGATGCATACTTTGTATTCAACGCTTAAGACTTTTGACCAATCGTCGCCTTTCACAATAATGTATGTAATGATTAAGACCTACTTACAATGATTAATTTGTAACGATTGATGTCCATTCGTAAGAAGATTGCTTCCTCGAAACCAAATTCATATTCGTATGTGAGAGTTTTTTTTTGAAAAAAGAGAGAAGGATATAAAAACGGACAGAGTGAACTAAGATTAGATATAGGTAATATAGCAAATAATATAATAGCATAAGTGTGCAGAGATTTCGATTTCAAGCAACAGCAGGCAGCAGGCAGTTCTACTAACACATTTTTCCTACTAATCGCGGTTTCGTTCTCTCTCTTTCTCTGCCTCTTTAACAAAATAAAGAGAATTAATTTTTAATATTTTTTTTATACTCTCCTTGGTTGCTCACTTTCGGCCTACCATATTTTGAATTAAATATTTGTTGTTTCACACTTTTGGCCATTTCAGCAAACATATTTGACTGCCGTGGCAGTTAGTGGCAGTGGCAGTGGCAGTGGCAGTGGCGGTGGCGGTGGCGGTGGCGGCGGAAATGGCGTTGCAGCTTCAGCAACTAGTGGCTTAAGCGGTCTACCTACAGCAAATAGATATCATGGGCATACGGTGCACGCACCTCATCGCAATTCACTGACAAACAACAGACATCGTGTGATCCGTGCCCGGAGTTCAGGCGCTGCCCACAATTTATGGGATGAACAAATGTTGGAGGTATGTGCTGCTTGTATTATAAATAAGCATAAGCACTTGTGCTCACCAATAACTCGTTTACGCCATAATTCCAGAGAATAATAAATGAAGAGAGGATGTCTCCGAAATTGCATTAACTTTTTTACAAATATTAAACAGATTTACCTATGCGTAGAAATGTTTGCTTACTTGCAATCTAATCTTATATATACACACATATATTTTCAAAGTTGCTGTGAAACGAAGTTTTTCGCATTAAGAAGCGAGATTTAAACAAGAAGAAAAAAAAAAAAACAAAATCTTACAGTGTACTTGCTCATTAACGCTAATCCGTACACGTTGTGTCTTTCAAGGTCATTTGAACTTCAATCATATATTAGCTTTGATTATTACACTTTCAAAATTTACTTTTTCACTTTACTTCAAATTGATTGAAACTAAGAAAAAAGCATTTGTAAATGTACAGTTAGTCATGATGTCAAAACAAGCCCTACCACGCCGAGCCTCGCAGGCTGACGGTATTAGAGCAGTCCCGCACCTTGGACAGCAAACTGCGAATTTGACATAGGCCACAAGTATAGGATCTGCGCATACTGTTGCAGAACCTTAGTCGCATTAGCACATTTAATAGTTTCTTTACGCGCCATCAACTAAATCAAACTTTATACAAAACTACAATGCCTGCGTAATGCCTGTTGTAAGCATTCTCGTGGCCGCGAAAGTGAAGCTATTGTTTTTAAATTTCGTACACACGTTCAATATTCTTGCACGCTATTTGATGTTGAAAATGGCCTAAATTGGTTAAAGGACGCGCCCGTAGTGCAGTAACATTGCTACGCTTCCGGGTTTTCTCTTTTGCAGATTGCTTATAAGCGGCAATGAGCTTAGGATTTCAAAATTTTCAAAAATGAAAGTAATAAGCCAAGCGCGTCCAATGTTATAGGGTATGCGGATCTAGTGTTTTCCTCTTTCATTTCAGGCTTTGTTAGAATAAAAGTGTTGGATATAAAAGATTCGCGGCACCGTCGTATGTAAGTAATTTTCTTAATGCGGTTTTCTTTTTTTTCTTTTCTTTAATATGACTAATCACCTAGGGGCTATTCCCCATTCATGTAACAAGGTGACGATTACCAAAACCAGAAAATTATATGCGATTGTGACTGAATTTGCATTACAGTTAAAAAAAAAAAAAATTCGATAAAAATGAAATTTCGATACCCTTCAATAATATTCGATAATAGGCTATAGCCTTTTACTATGTGATAATTTATATTATTGTTATAAAGAAGAAATAAATGAACACAAAACGTAAGACATGTTAGCTCTGATCTGGTCTGAATAGTCAGTAATGGTCTCAACTTCCTTAGTACATTATATTCTTACCATTACTTATCTAGGTCTCCAGTTGTCAATGTTTGAGTAGCCAACACAAACTATTCACATCACTCCACCTACACGTATATACGTACATATGACCTTGAAAGTGTAAAAGCTAATTAAAGAGTTTAATGCTTCATATAAAATTCAAAAATCCGCCTGAGTAGCCGAAGGCGAGGAATCTCGACTAGCAAGTCAATGGTCGTGGGTTCGAATCTCAAGTGCGGTAGAGTTTTTAATAAAAAAAAAAGCCGATAGCCTTAGATGATAGTGCTTTTAAGAGTTTTTAGTCTTAGAATTTATTTCTCTGGCGAAATTAATAATAATAATAATAATAATAAAATTCGAAAATTACAAATATATTTATTATCTGGAAGGAAATTTTAAACTAAACTTTATAACTTTATATATTTTAGATTAGATATATGTAATTAAGTGCTTTACCAAATTTGTTTCTTATAGCATTTCTCTACTTGCTCGCCGATATCGACACGTTCGCATCGCATTAATCCGGTCACATCGTATCAAATTCAAGCAGCTTTAGCTGCCTCAAGGCGTCGAGAATCTATTAATAGTTCTATTGGGGCTACTTCAATACGACGACTGATAACTTTAAATAATCGCAACTGCCGTCACAAGGTACCCGCTCATGTTAGACAAAAGGTTTGCAAATGTTTCACGTTTCTAACTATCGCTCATGGTCTCATTTGTGCCATATTATTACCGATCTTTGGCCTACAAGGCTCGAATTCGATATGGCATCATCGTGAGCAATGGCTACAAGTGGGACCAAATATTGGTTCGCTTCTCCTAAGCGTTTGTATGCTTTTATCTGCCGGCATTTGTTTAATAACACCAAAATTGATACGAAAATTCGGTTATACTGTCTTAATAGGAGTAAATTATGCAACTATTTGTGCGTTCCTGATGTGTCATTTATACCCTTCAATATATACCCTATTGCCGGCATATATCTGTTTAGGTTTAACGCATAGTCCGGCATGGGTAAGTAAAATTGCTGTGGTAGTGCATTACGGTAGTAAGCTGAGTTGCTCTCAGCACGAATGCACTTTAATGCCAGTATTGGCTGTGGATGCTTGGGAAGAGCATAAATTATTTTGTAGTCGTGATCAAAAAGTAAGACGTTTGGCTAGATGGTTTCAAATAGCAAAGGATTTAGGTATAATTTTTGGCGCTGTAATATCATCGATGATTCTGTCCTGCACTTCTAACGATTGGAATTGCCTCGACACTAAACAAATTGAAAGCCTCATCTCAACAGGTTCCATTCAAAGTAATCGGTCAGCTAGTCGCGGAATTGCTGCCTGGCAGGGTTGGCCTTACAGTACATCAACAATAGTATGGAATCAGCAGCCTGGTTACTCAAATGAATATTATATTTTGAATGAGCACGGTACACGCATTTGTGGAGCCGATCAATGTCCTATATGGCATTTTGATATAAATCAAACTTTATACACGCCATTCATTAAGGAGTCGGCACGAGCCGGCGGTTCAATTCTTATCATTATTTATTTGATATTGGCCGCGATATCATTACTGTTAACCATTTTAATGGGAAAAATTCAAGCAACTTTTCGCCACGAAAGACTGAAAGGCATAACCGATAGTCTACTATTTGCCGGACCGCTGGCTTATTTCGTAGGCACCGAACAAGGATATATATTAAGCGACTTTTTACGGGTAATAGCAAACCGGCAATAATAGAAATTATTATCTTATAACTTTCACGCACTCTCCATTACAGGCTTTTGTCTCCTGCAGTTTGGGAATAAGCATGGTGTCGGGTGCTATTGTCGCCATGGGGATTATGCAAGCAATCGTATCATGTACTTTAAGTATGTTACTTAGGCATACCAAACGTATAGTAATAATATGTAAGTACGTAAAGATTTTCCGAAGAATACTTGAATCGATATGAATTGATATGAAATATGCCACCCACTAAAATCGATAAAGCGCTATTAGGCCCAGTGATGTTATATTCCATATTACCAATCCAATAATGAGCAATTTTTCAGTAACACTAGATTCGTAGAAAATGGGCAAGATGAGAGAAAGTGCAACGTATAGTATTGCGTCTGGATTTAAAGACCGGTTTATAAGTTTCTTTTAAATCTGTATATTATTGTAAGTTTATTTCGTCGCCTTCGAACTAATTTTCAAATTCATGTAACATTCTCAGTTAACAATTTGAAAGGAGATAGAAAATTAGGCTGTAAGCACCCGGTAGTAATTTATTTCACATATGACCTCTTTTTCGGAGAAAACTTCTTTCTGGTCAGAAATTTGTTTTGTATACACTCGAGAAGATTCAAAGCAGTGACTGGCTCAACACAAATTAAAAATATATTATCCGAAAAATTTACAGTTGCTTCCCTCTTTCAAAGATCGCAGCTGTTCCAAAGTAATACGACCCCCTACTGCGAATGACTGCGAATTAGATTAAATTGAGTCACTGAACCGTAGCGTTCAGAATTGATGAATCGGAAATCTTTTTCTTTCAGGCATCGTGGAAGATATTATGTCGTCTCTGAATACTATTTGTTTTGCTCTCTGCAGAACTTTCTTAATTGCATGAAAAATTAACTTCAAATTAGTCCTATGAAGATTATTTGTCTCTGTTTTTCGCCTAGAAATCTTAGAAGTTGTACAGCGACGGTTTTATTCCAAAAATAAGAAAAGCTTGTCGAAGCCCCATTTTTCCTTGATTTTTCACTTTTTACAGTTATCTCTTAAAGTTTGCCATCTACTTATGAAAATTCAACGAAAATTTAATTCAAAATATCGTTTAGTGTATTGTTCTTGGATATATGCGATCTTCACTTTTTTGCACGCAATTCAATCATGGATGTATAGGTAAATGTATGTATATATTTGTAAGCGATTGCAGATGTATTTTGTTTGAAGTGAAATTCTTTGACATTCTTTGATATGAAAATAGTCAATCTAAGTTGAATATCGTAGTATGATCATGATATTTTTCATTTTTAGAAATATGGAAATTTTTCTATTATCAAGCGGCCTTTTAATATTAATAAAATTTCTCACTACTTAGTGGCCGCTTTCTTTTTTCATTCGTGCTTACTGTTGGCTCTTTCCACCTGGAAGCCATCGAGCGATGATAGCGCACTTTTCTACGTTTTGGCTGCGTCTTGGGGTGCTTGCAATGGCATATGGGAAACTTTATTACTTGCCCTCGTCACATTGAATCATACAAATCATGTAGCTGAGGTCACGGCACCATTACAAAGTCTTCGCTTTTTGGGCTTAGCGGTCACATTTGCTGCACACGGTTTTATGTGTGAGACGCCAAAAATTATAACACTCGTTGTAATTTTAATGTTAAGCGTACCGCCATACGCTATGCTGGAAATACGCTTGGAAACTCAACGCAAAGCCCATATGATGAATTTATGACAAAGTGTTTTCAGTTAGTCACGATATCGTACGGCCATGACACGCACTCATACAATGTAAACGAATGTGTGCTTAAATGAGCATATTTTAATTTCGATGAACGAACGAAAGGTAAGCAAAAAAAAAAAGAATGCCGTGAAAATGAAACCAAAAAAAAAAAACAGAACTCTTCGTTTTGATGCAAACCATCAAGAAGGTATAATTCGGTGATATATTATAAATTTTTGTATAAAACCAAAATTTTAAAAATCTTTTCTTTTAAGACCGAAACCGAAAATGACAAACGGCTTATGAACGAACGGCCTATATACACGATTCAAAAAAAAAAAAAAAGAAGTAAAATCTCTCACTCAACTCGACGACAGTGCTTTCTAAATGTTAACTGCGTTTAAGGAAGACTAACATAGACCGTAGACGCATAGGACAATAATGAATTGTTTTAACGATTAATAAGTTAATGTTTGGATGAAACTGTTGAAGAGTTCTTTATTATATATTAACACTAACACATTTAATATAAAATGAAAAAATGTTAAAACGTTGAAGATCAAAAAATGCTTATAATTAAGATGAATTCAATTAATTTATTTCAATAAGTACATAATTATGTATGGAAACAAAGTAAAATTCGAAATAATTAAGAAAACTTGGATACCCATCTACTAACAATGAGTTAAAAAAATGTTCACTGAAGTCTTTGAATTACTAAAAAAATGTATTCAGATTCTATCTATATAAGTGTATCTCTCCTTCTGACCATGTATTTTTTGTTTTGTGGTCGCTATTTACAATGTAAGATATTTTGGTGAAAATGTATAATCTGAGATATTTATGTCGACAACAAATGCCATCGCAACCGCATTAGACCGCTTCATTCGTATAATCATACAGCTCAGTATTTTTCATAGGCGCTTGTGAATCGGTATTAAATATTTCACGGTCGAGCTTGTCAAAGTTAAATATTGATTATGTTGTAGTTCGATTTGCCGGCATATTTTTCAAAGAATTCATAGTTTCTTTAGGCATGTTCTCAGTCAACTTCAGATTCTGATTCAGCTTAGTCATCGTTTGTCCGTTCATCTACTATGAAAAAAAATCGACATTGAAAGCAGTAACTTGGAGCACGAACATGCTGTTGTCTTACTTCAAATTTTCTTGATCACGTTCTGCAATAGACGTGATTCATTTATCACTTAAAATCTATCGAAGTCTAGTACCAATTTCAAGGCTATCTAAAAATAATGAATAAAAATCTTTTCCAAGTCGAAAGTGAAGAAACACTACTCTCTAACGACGGTGGCTTCCGGCTGGTGGCTGATCAAATATTGAAAAAAAAAAAAAAACGTTTCAACATTTCTTCTGCCGCTTCATACTTTCTTTATTCATAATCAGTTTGAAATTTCGACCTGGCTTATAATCACTCATCTGTCGGTTCTGGGCATTCACAGAAAACACTTCTTCTGCCACTACATACTTTCTTTATTCATAATCAGTTTGAAATTTCGACCTGGCTTATAATCACTCATCTGTCGGTTCTGGGCATTCACAGAAAACACTTTTCCTGCCGCTTCATACTTTCTTTATTCATAATCAGTTTGAAAATTCGACCTGGCTTATAATCACTCATCTGTCGGTTCTGGGCATTCACAGAAAACACTTCTTCTGCCACTTCATACTTTCTTTATTCATAATCAGTTTGAAATTTCGACCTGGCTCATAATCACACATCTGTCGGTTCTTGGCATTCACAGAAAACACTTCTCCTGCCGCTTCATACTTTCTTTATTCATAATCAGTTTGAAATTTCGACCTGGCTTATAATCACTCATCTGTCGGTTCTGGGCATTCACAGAAAACACTTCTTCTGCCACTTCATACTTTCTTTATTCATAATCAGTTTGAAATTTCGACCTGGCTCATAATCACATATCTGTCGGTTCTTGGCATTCACAGAAAACACTTCTCCTGCCGCTTCATACTTTCTTTATTCATAATCAGTTTGAAATTTCGACCTGGCTCATAATCTCACATCTGTCGGTTCTTGGCATTCACAGAAAACACTTCTTCTGCCACTTCATACTTTCTTTATTCATAATCAGTTTGAAATTTCGACCTGGCTCATAATCACATATCTGTCGGTTCTTGGCATTCACAGAAAACACTTCTCCTGCCGCTTCATACTTTCTTTGTTCATAATCAGTTTGAAATTTCGACCTGGCTCATAATCACACATCTGCCGGTTCTGGGCATTCACAGAAAACACTTCTTCTGCCACTACATACTTTCTTTATTCATAATCAGTTTGAAATTTCGACCTGGCTCATAATCACACATCTGTCGGTTCTTGGCATTCACAGAAAACACTTCTTCTGCCACTTCATACTTTCTTTATTCATAATCAGTTTGAAATTTCGACCTGGCTTATAATCACTCATCTGTCGGTTCTGGGCATTCACAGAAAACACTTCTTCTGCCACTTCATACTTTCTTTGTTCATAATCAGTTTGAAATTTCGACCTGGCTTATAATCACTCATCTGTCGGTTCTGGGCATTCACAGAAATGTCTATTGATAGTCGAATTTAATTGATCAAATATTGTCTGATACTAGCGGAGTTAATTAACATGTCGTCTGAATTAGGTAAATCTAAAAAGAGCGAGAGCCTTGAAGGAAAATCGAAATTTCAAGCTGTAAAAGTAGTTTCAATCAAGTGTCTTTACACACACACACACACATACACACACTAAATCGTCAAATTTCATACATGTTAATTAAATAGAAGATGATATCCCGACTTCTCAAACCGAATACATATGAATCAAATTTTTGCTTTAATTGCAAATCTGAATTAAATTTTTCACTTAACAAGAGTCAGAAAAACTTTCACGAAGCCCTTAAATACTCTATAATAACTTACATCTAATATAAGTTGAAATTAAGAGTTCAATAAAAATTAAAAATTTTAGGATTAAATTACACAAGACCGTTTCGGGGCGTGGGCAATAGACAAGATGGATGTAATCCAAACTTGGCAGAGTAAATATACATATCAAGTCATTGTTCTGCGCCAAGTTTCATCATAAATTATTGAAAATTAAACTCAAAATACTATTTTTCACTAAACTTTATCGCGAAATATCAAAAATTGCGTATAAAAACTTTTAGAAAATAGGACGATCTTTCAAAAATCATGCGATTTTATCCATTTCGAATCAAAGCGACCGTAAGCGTTCTTACGCGGAAACGTCTTAGTGTACAAGATTTCATCAAAATATCTTGACACTTGCGAGGGAAACCTTACAAACTTGACATGCCCGTGCATTGTAAGTGATTTAGAGTTAAAAACAAAGTGAATGACATCTATGCGCCTGAAGGCCTGAAGCCTGAGTATCTACCAGGAAATTAGACACGATATGAGCTAAGGATAATACGAAAGCAATACTAGTGAAAGACGAAGTAAAGTAAAAATTTGATAAGAATATTATGTTTCATTTTGAACGAGTCTTTGATACCATCGATCAACTTGATGCATAAAAATTTTAAACTAACAATTTTATTAATTCTATGTACGCCACTCAGCCAATCGATAACCTTTTCAAGATCATGATTTAGGCAACACTACGAAATAGAAATTGATAGTTATATATCTATCCAAGTAAATACTTTTGATTATCGCACCGATCTTTTTCCAACTCTTATCAAACTCCGACATATGCGTAGGCTTAGTTGCTTGTGAAGTGAATTCATTTTTAGGCATCAATCAAGAACATAGACGTCAAGTTTCTAAATTCTATATCGTATGGCATTCTAACAGTAGGCAGTAGGTAGACAAAAGAAAGGAATAGACTGGACGATGTAATTAAATCCACTTTAAATATTACGCTCACGCTTTGAAGTCGACTTCGGACCCAAGAACAAATCTAGTGCGCTCTCTACTTACAATACAAAAATCCATATGATGCAATCATACACGATAAGTAAATCTGACCTGCATGTGCAAGGCTAAGGACTAAGGAAGACGCTTCGAATAACATCATTTTAACCATATCAATAATAATAATAAAAAAAAAAAATAAATAAATAATCATTATAAATGCTTTAACATCATCGACAAATTGAAAAAAAATAAACATTAAAATTCTGACTAAGAACGAGGAGACGCGTACGATCAAATATGAGTATGAGTGGGCCCATCAATCGTATTATTGTCTTTAAAAAATTCAAGCACGTCGTCTTAACGGGATAAATAAACCTATTTGGAATTAATTAAATACAGTACTCGTGCCTAAACATAAACAATGATAAATATCAGAAAAAAAACATCCAAGTAAGGCCTGTCGCAGAAGTTTCCCAAAAAACGGGCCGCGCGCATTCCTGTGCATAATTTTCTTCTTTTTTATTATTACTTGAAACACGTGCATTGAACTTCTCATAAAAAGTATCAATTTTTACCGGCTCGAAGACTAGTACGAAAGTAGTATGATTGGATGGACGGACAAAGGTATATGTGGTCAAAACATAACATCCCTTACGTTTGATTTAGTAGGCATCTGATGCTTATTTTCGGATATGAACTAAAACATTCATCATATTCATCTTAGACCCAATTGAATTGATACCCATAACCTCAAATCAATTCATAAATATCGGGAGATATTTGCAAGTCATGCAAGTTGCCATGAAGCATAGTAGGCGCGTTAAAGAGAAGAGAAGAAAACATATATTCACAGCAAGTTTCAGTATTCTGTCTCAATTTGTATGACTATAATGGAGAACAAACTGATGATGTCGAGCGCTGATAGACGAAGAGAGCTAATATTCTTATTTTATGGTTTTCGGTATTCTCAATGTAATAAAGAGAAAGATTTCGTTCGCCTGAAGTCAAATTTTTTTTTTAAATTCCCGCGATATGTATGATAGTTAAACACAATTATGTATACAAACGTATAAACATATCTAAACCGATTTAATAATGTTACCCTCATCATGACAATACTGGGGGATCTCTATAACGGACTCTCTCAATAATACAAAAAGTATGTAAAATATATAAATATGGCTATGGTTATCGGATGGTGGGTTTAATAAAATAATTAACAAATTAATTAAAACGTCTTATTAGCACGATTTAAAACTTATATAGAAATTAAAAGGCAATTTGTTTAAATAAAAATATTAAATGAGAAATAAATCCAAACACAATTAATATACAAACAAGTAAGAAAATTGTATTCGGCGGTAACCGAATCTCGCATACCCACCATCATATTTGTCGCGTTGTACTCTCCAACTTCTTTTAGGTTGCGGTGTCTACCACATCCATTTTAGAATTAATCCATTTTTAGACAGATATTATATATCTGCATTTGAGGAGGATGCAAAGTAGTTTTAAACATTCTGCCTTATTTGTCTTATGATAAGAAAGTGAAAAAAGTACAACTTAATTATTTGTAACTTTGTCTGGGGGCCATGACCGATTGTTTCCATTTTCTGACGTAAAGAGTAAAGTTTTCCGCAAAGTAAATGTAGACAATTTCGTCGCTCTAAGTTTTACAATTTTTAAGTAACGAGCAAAAATCCACAAAAGAAAAATGCAGTTTACGCTCCACTGCGGGCTTCTGCTTTCCTCAATTCCCCAATTTGGCCCATTTTCAATAGCAGCCTGCATGCAGAAATTTTCAATATTTTTACCAAATTTGAAGTTGATATCTTCATTTTTGCGACCAGGACAGTGCCAACAATAAGCATCACACATACGTACAGACGGACAGACATGGCTAAATTATTATATACTTTATAGGTTCTCTAAAGTTTCGTTTTGGCTGTTTTGAAATTTGAATATTATGAAAAAAACAAAAAAAGAAGCAAAATAGCTATACCCTTATCTTGCTGGTAAGTGGTGGGTATAATAAAAACAAAAATATTAACTATATATATATATAAAAACTATGAAAATTAATTAATAAACTTGAAAGGAAGAAGTAAGTCTTGCATACTCATCATTCATTAATGGTAATGCGAAATTTTAAATTCCGTATAACGCTCATATTTTTGCGTTCAAATCAAGTTGAACCACAAGCAAATTTCAATTTTTTATCATAATTTTTTGACATCATTATTATGATGCAAAGATAATAACTTTGAACGATGATGGCTATAATAAGATTAACTTCCATTATATTTAAAAAAATAAAAAAAAATTAAAAAAAAAAAAAACTAAAATAATAATCAAATTAAACTTAATTAATTACATTACCTAATAACATAAAGAAAATACAATGTTCAAGAGTAAGCAAATCTTTAATACCCACCATGACGACTCTAAGAAAATCGAAATAATCGTGTTTATCTAGTTCGCATTATACGACACATTATATTATATAATATTTAAATATAAAAATTCATGTAAAAAATAAGAACAAAAAAAATATGAAAATTTTATAGAGAATATCATCGCATTTGACTTCCTCGGATGCATCAGAAATCGACAAAACTCAATCTTAGTCGAGGCAAATCATTATCGCTTACATATATAAAAAATTTTCACGTCAACTTAATTGAAAAATTGCTTAATTGAAAAATGAGTCTTTCATCAATTCTTAGACTTATCTATAACAATTAAGCATTGGTGCTTAGAATTAGAAGCAACACATTAAGTAGAGACCTTGTCTTAAGCTGTTCGTCCAAAGATATATATACAGCCCCACTTGCAGTAACTTGCCTGCGAAAGTTCCACAAAAGTCCGCAATTTTTGGCGACACGAACACCGGGTGCCCCCAAAGCAGTTGGTAACAGCTCATGTCCGTTATGTGAGATGTACTTGAAGTATTCATGTAATGACTAATAGTGTATGTAAATATACGTTACACAAGTCTCAGAAGGTGAAATGCTCTCATTGCTCTCAAACTTAAAATTCATTTTTCGATAAAAATAAACTTATGCCAAAGTAACTCGAAGATAGCACTTACCGAAAAAAGCAACATAAAAATTAAAAATCGCTTAATTCATGGAACACCGACAAAACTGATTGTTTGCATGGAGAACATGTGCCTCGATTTGTTCCTCGGAGGTTAAGAGCCATAGGGTGTCAGGTGTGACGTATTCTCATGACAAGTGATTTTACGGCCAGAGTCCACGTGAAATTCTCAAAGAGACATCTCTCGATATCTCAGAAATCAGCTTAAAACTTCCAATCTTCAGTTCACCTGTAGAAGCAATTGTCGCACCATTGGTTAATTTAATAGACTCCACAAGCAGTTTCCTGCTTTTGCCAAACATTGAAAGTCAACTTGGAAGCATATATTGGGGCAATAGAGTTTCTTGTCGGTGCTTTAAGAGGCGGACTCTATATTACAATACTAAAGATTTTTGTTTTATCGCCAATGAAGTGAACGAATGACATCTTTAAAGGTTTGAAAACCATACATCTTCCAAGCCACGACATGGCCTGTCATCCACTATTCTTTGCGATTTCTTGTTCAAGTCTTTAAAGGCTTTTTTTTTTTTGTTCTCGTCTCCCAACACAGATATCTATTGATGACATTTATCATTGGCCAGGAAGCAAAGTTTACTTGCTTGTACTTGGACGCAGATTCTTTGGAATTCTGAAGCAAAGAGAGATGGAATGATATAAGAAAGGATGGAAATCAATTCAGATACTAATGGAAGTCTCTCGTATCACCCCCTATGGTTTATAATAGTTGACATTATCAAATTAACCCTATCCACCCAAAGCTAATCCGTTTGTAACTCCTTGATGTACATACAGTACAGTGAGTACAGTACGGTACAGTGAGCAACATACAGTTTTGTGCGAAAAGATTCGGGAATAAATCGTATGTGTTGCGACGCAGCGTTATACGCACGACCCGTGTGGCAAATACACTTAATAATATAAAATCTGACCAACTGAGAATTTCCAAATGTTGTTTACACGATCAAAATGCAAATCCCATTACAAACGGCCAGTGTAAAAACGATTTCAAAGCCCTCATATATTTCAAGGAATTCAATTATACATATATCATAACTCTGCCAAACACTGTGAACCATTTTTGCCCGGCAGTAAATTGAATAAAATGCATTTCTGAAACAAGAGCAACGCAGATAAGTGTAAAGAATGATTACCGTAAACAAAAAGCTGCTAACGTTGCACATTCATCTTTCAGTGTGATGATTGCCTACCTCTATGCTTTATGTTGTAGCACTGACTTTTTCAATCTGATTATATAAGATAATGCATCAACCTGCATCAATCGCCTTTAACGAGAATAGAGGATCAGACAGTTTGATTATCATACAAAGCTTGAGTATGATAAGAAAGAAATATTGTTCATTAAGCGATTGATTGAGTTTGGCGGGTATAAACTTTAACCTAAAATTTGCGGTGGCTAAAACAGGAAAAGACTTGTACGCAGCTTATGCCGCGACCGTCTTCGTGGCCCCGAAAAATTTATTAGGAAATTCGCGACCGATATAATAAGATATACAAATACGCGTATATGGACAGACGGGGACATACAAGTAAGACGGCTACGTGAACAAGACTAAATAATGTTTCTCTCAGAACGGGCTTCGAGATCGTAAATGTAATTGCAATCGGCAGATAGACAGGCGGATCTATATAAATCGTATATACCAATATATTAGCTGTGATAGGTATAAAAGCAATTCAGTTAATAAACATTTTTAAAATGTAGCGAAAATGAAACGGAACAGCTTCTAGAAGAGAAGAGTCGAAAGACGTTCTATTATAAAATGGAACTAGGAATCTCTTTCTAATCCATCATCCATGCATCCATGCATCCATGAATCCACCGCATCCATATATCCATGCATGCAGAAAACGATGCTCCACGTACGCGCACCAAATGCTTAATGCTTACGCGTCAGCAATTTTAAATGTTACGAAAATATGATAAGGAATCATTAAGAATAAGTGAAAAATAAAATAAAACTCCCTGTAAACAAATGTTAACATTTTTGTGCATGAAAATTTCTATAGTATTAGTAACCTTAAATATGTATGGTATATTGTTAAAAGAAATTTTAATATCTTTTTTAAGATTTGATAAATGTCATCAACGAACAAGAGCAAAAGCTTGTTTGGTGAAATTGTAATTGTTATTAATAAATTTTAGTTTATACATATATAAATTGAAAAAGACTTTTCTGTTTCTCTTAGAATTCAATTCAATCATTTTTAAGAACACTCACAGAATGCGTTATAAATGGTATTAAAGCATTGGCAGCATTTGGATTTTGCAGTAAATACTTTTACTGTTAATTAAATGTGAAGAGACTTTTCCGGTTGCACTTAACATATTATTTAATAATTACCATAAAGTTGCACATTTTTCTATAAAATATCAATAGATAACGGAAAAAAAAGAAAAAGTGGCAACTCTACTGTTGGTCATTCTGCCAAAAGCGATAAATATAGGGCGCTAATAACCAATGGCATTACCCAGGTTTTATTTTCGAGTTTATTGCTTTACATATGCAAGAAACGCCCTCTCATTGCTGTCAAATCGGGCGAAAGCTAAATAGCTCGTTTTTTGCGTTAGTATTGGCTTTTCAGCGTTAGTGCTGCCTGTTTAGAGTTGCATTTATACGGGAAAATAACGGTTAAGAAAATTCCAAAATGAGTCAAAAGTCTTACTCGGGGCTGTGTTCCACTTGGGGAAGTTTTATCAAACAAAAATATCGAGAACATTATCTATTTGTAACGTAGCCTGCGCTTTATTGCAGCTCATTGGTATTTTTGGTAATTCCGTGCCGCATAATATGTGTAAGTATTTTTTGGCGCCGAAAATGCTTATTATTTCACTTCACTTCATTCTATCAATTATTTTATGTGATTTGCTTTTCATTTACGTTTGCATAATTTTGTTGTTGATCGTGTCATCTTGTCAAATTAACAAACAAAAATCAATTTTATCGAATTTGGACATCGTATGTCTATTATTTGAATACCATAGCATATACGAATTCTTCGGATATGCAAACCGTTATATGGCAAAAAGACCTAATCGTTAATGTTGCATAATAAAATTGTAATAATTTCGCATAGAAATTAAGTGCACCAGACCTGAATAACATGTCATTTCTTGAAGGCGACCCTCGTTACAATTTCTCATAAATGGCAAGCCATTCACAAAAAAGATTTCACTTTCAATATACAATCATGATTTTTGGTCCGCAGTAACAATTTAACAAAACAATTAGTGATAGGAAATTTCGATCACAAAGGTCTATTTTTTCGATCACCAACATATATATGGGTTACTATGATAGGCAAACCCTTCTAGGGAAAGAAAGTCTACTTTGTATTTTTTTATTACGGAAACTGAAAAATTATAAAATTTCTAGAAATTTTAGGATCATGTCGTGTGATATTTGGAAATTGGTCCTAGAAATAAAAGTTTTTAAAAAGTTGAAAAACTTTTCGCTGACAATTTAAAGGATAAACCTAAATACCTAAATACCTAAATACCGAAATACCTAATAGTTTTATAAACAGGCGTTCATGTGTATTTCGTAACTGCTTTAGTTGGAATCCTATATGACCGAAAATGTCATTTTAACGACTTATCGAAAATTCTACTAAAGAGCGTCTAATGAAATCCTCTGGCGAACCCGCAGACATCGTTAGATTTTTCGCAACCGCGCTCACAAATTGAATGGTAAACCAGGGCCAGGGACTAATCCAATTATAAATTCGTTTAAACAGTTTCAACGTTTCTTGTTAATTACTAGGCAGTGAATGTTTGGATTGATGAATTCAGTTCAGCTTATACTAAATATTGGGATCCCGGCACTACTTGCTGGTTAGGTTAAGTTGCTGACATTACCGATTAACTTTGTCAACAATTCGTAGCTCAATCCCTCAAATTCGTCGAATTACATAAAGTAGTGGAGAAACCATAGAATCAAATAAGATTTAAAACTTTAACCCAAGCACGGAGTTGGAAAGAGGGGCCGTAGGAACATTAAAGTTGCTAAGACACATGATATATCGTCAGTTGATATATTGCACCTCAGTGGTGCAAAGAGGTTTAAGTTGAATTTATCGATATTCCTTTAATAACGCACCTTCAGTATCATCACTTTTGTTTTATTCTACTCCGATACCATCCTATAATTTGGAATTTATGTTTTTGTAATTTAATGTAAACAGCATCAGACCTTTCCCTCCTTTTCTGCCATCTTTATTGGCAATACTTCAAGAGATACATAAGAACGACGTTAATCTATCAATCTATCAATGGATTAAGTGTAATAATTGAATGAAAAGAAACGATCTATTCACTCATAACACTGATATCCATTGAGATAGTCAAAAAAATTTCAAAATTGATAACGTAGCCGCAAGAGTTTTTAATGTTGCGTTTATTTTAGCAAAAGAATACTAAAGTAGGGTTGCCAGGACTGTAGTAATTGACTTAAGTATAGTCAATAATTTTGTATATGTTTAGCTAAGCTGTTCTTTACTTAAAAAGATTCGAAGAAAAATTTGACAGCTTTGTGCAGCTTTGCTTAAGATACAATCTTTGTATCTTGAATCTCCGATATACTAACAACAGCTACAATAGGTTCAATGCACAAAACACTGCAGCTGGCTGCTGCTGGTGTGGTATGGAAAATACGAAAAAAGAAAACGAACTCTATACGTTCACGCACACACACCCACATACACACACCCGCAGTTAATTTAACCATAAAGTCGCGTTAAGAAAACATAAAAAATATTTTTCTTAAGCAAACGTTTGCGAATAACTTCAGTTACTTTAAAGTTATCAAACGATGTGGAACGAAAAATTAATTTAAAAGAAAAATAAATATATTTTTGAACAAAACGCACAAAGAGAGCACGCAACAAATTAACAAAATTAAATATAATTATAAATGGGCAGGCGCTTAATAAACTAATCTAAATCAAATTAATAGATTAAACGATAAAAGCAAACACATGGCTGAAAACGATGATACCGACTATGAGGCGAAAATCGATTATTTACAAAAATGGTTTGAAGACAATAAAAAACTACCAAAAAAAGTTGGTAAGTAAAATAAAAATTCTTTCGATTTATTACTAGTTTAACAGATTAGTTGATAGTAAACGTTTTTTGTATTCATTGATTTAACCGATAATTTCTTTAAGAAAAAAATGAAACAAAATTGTTACACTTAGCGGCCAAAATATATTCTCCCTACCCTTTTCATAGCTAATATCTTTCTAATTGTATAAAAATGTTATCAATTGACTGCTTGCTTACTTGCTTACTTGCTTGCCTGCTCGCCTGCTTGCCTTAGGTAAGAGAAAAGAAATCAGTGCAAACATATGTTTGTGAAGAGTGTGAGAGAAAATGAAAGTACAGTGGCTGGTATAAGAAGTTAACTTAATCAACCGTTTATTTGATTACAACGCGATACAATATACAGGAAAGGTACTTAAATATATACCAAAAATGAAACAAAAGTTTAATAAGCAAATTTCAAATGAAAATGAAATAAACGATAGTAGATAATCTATTACTTATAGCGTATAATACAATACCGAAGAATAGCATACATTACAATAAATCAAGGCCGACCGTTAAATATCCTAAAGCACTTCATCTAATTTATGATAAAATATCAAAAATTGTATTTCGTTTCCATGCAAAGATAAACTTCTCATAGATCAAATTTAGCCAAAGTTCAAGTACTACAAATTACGTTCCGCTGCTATTTATTGATATGATATTGGCTTCAAAAGATAAACCTGCTTCGTCCAAATTTGCATATAACTCATTTTTATGCTGCGTGACTATTATTCTGGGGACTAAATTAAATCTTACAATCGAATTAAAATCTTTTTGCTTAAATGTATAAAAGACGACTTTTCATAGGAACGGTTATATCGCAGGCAGCTTAAAACATTAGTCTAGGCTATTGAAATTTTTCAAATCTACATGATATACGAAATTTATATTATTAAGCGATTTTTGTTAAGAACTTTTGAAAATTGTGTATTTGTTTCACATAATGACTTTTTCAAAGTAACACATCATGCGGATAGCGATCGTATAATCGAAATCTATTATCAGTGAGCATCATCCACGCATCAAAATGCGCCAAAATGTTCTGAACTTTGCTAGGATATCTCAAAAATTATTGAAAGTCTGAACACAACACACGTTGCGGACAGACAGAAAAGCTTACAACAATTCAATAAATTCAATTTTCATACGGTCGATATAAGAAACGGTGGCTCTATTTCAAGTGCTTCTAAGTATTACATATACATATGCGCATAAGCTTAGCATACACAATTTCACAAGTAGCGTAAAACATATTCATAACACATAATCCCTGAGAGATTAAAAGTGACCCATTATTAAGCAGCAAGAAATTACATTCAGTTCGAGTTATTTGTTCTTGAACGAAAAGAAGTTCAGTTGTTGGGGGCCAACTCATGGACTGTCTTTTGCTATTGATGAAAGTTTATTATTCCAGATTTTTGTCTCGTAACCTTTAAAGTTCTCTGGTTTTTTTTTTTCTTTTTTTTAATTAAACTAGTGCTTGACAATCATAATTTTATGATACGAATCGAAAAGAAGTAAAAGATGGGTTAGGTTTTGTGTAAATTTATAGAAAAGGTGGTACAAGTACAGGGACCATCCTTGAATACTTACAGTTTTCTTGGAGGCGTAGCACCTCTCACTAAATATATACATATATATTTATTTTGCTTTGATGGACTTCTTTTAGTATATCGCTACTGATCCCCGACTCAGTCCAATACTTGTCCAAATAAAGATATGTTAAATCTCGCAGATAATAAATTCTCTTGTTGTTGTTGTTTAAGCCACCATACAATTTTTATACCTGATAGTGCCGGTAAAAACGCAGGCAAATATAGCACAGATTTAATTCGTGGAAGAGTACTTTCTCATACGTTAATTCATTTCAGATAAAGTACCAAAATATTCGATAATATATATCTAAATCATTTGAATCATCCTATTCAATACATACATATTCTCTCCCGCCTGCACCTCTCGTACTGTTTTCTTTTCTTTAGATCATGTTATAATCATGTCTAAATCTCTCGCTCTCGTTCTGCAAGAGTACTTACACCGCTTATACTAACGCCCATGTTACAAAACTTTTTCATATCAGATCATTGTGTTACAATGTAATAAAATTTAACATTTCGAATAAAAAAATAAAGAGACGAAATAATCAATCATAAATACGTCATAATATCGAAACTATTTAAGCAGTTGTCCATAGGGTATATTAGATCATTTATAGGAACCTTTGAATGATCAGGTGGCGGCAGAACATTTCTAAGAGAAAAGTAAAAGGTTAGCGTTTATAGAGAGAACATTTTTTATTTACTTTTCATGATCTATACTCCACATGAATACAGATTTTACCGTTAGTCGCAATGATCACAAATAATTCAGGCATAGTATTACGCGCTTATCACTCAATCATCATTCAGCGTTTTGATCACTTTTGAAGCGTAATTTTAATTTGGTGGAGAGCATAAAAATTTTCATTTATTTAAAAAAACCTAAAAAGAAAAAGAAAGAAACCTAAAGAAAAACCTAAAATTATGTCGAACAAACATAATAGCGATATTGAAGAAATTCAATTGGCAACAAAGCACTATTTAATAACGTTAACAGAAATCTGGAGAACAATGTTCGATGATGAATCGTGTAAAGATTATTTAAAAAAATTACTTGAACATGCTTGTCATTACTATCAAGAGTTGGTTGAACAATCTTTGACAAGGCGCTCGTGTATTG
>NW_023998427.1:256664-258071 GCF_014805625.2 Glossina fuscipes
TTAAATGAAAAATAATTTTAGAAACTTTCAAAATTCGTTTTTAAATTAAGAGTGAAGCGTAATCTAAATTATTTAGTTAATAGTCGGACCTCAACGTTTTACATGAATTACTTTGTACCAAAGTGATCATAAGCGCCGCTTTGTATCGAAAGATGAATTAGTAAAACATGATTGCACATGCGTTGGGCGGTCAATTCCGCTTATCATGTACTATTACTAACAAGAAAAAATTTCAGTATGGTCTTGTTTATAAATTATGATGATATATATTAATTGAATCTAAAAGAGTTCGCCCAAAAAATTATTAAAACCAAGGATTTGATTTCCTGAAGTTGACGCAATTAGTTTAGGTTTTGCATAATTGATGGATGTACCAGTACCGCAGCACAGCATCTTCGAGACGTTCATTGGCTGCCTTAAATGTGCCATACACGAAGAGCATCGAAAAGACATGACTGCTTCTCACAAGTAAAACCAACCGCTCGGCCTTTTAAAATTCTGTGACAGCAATGTTTCTTAACAAAAACACAAACTTTATTTTGTCGTCAATAAAAACCTTTGATCTTAGCAGTATCAGATCTGTATTGATCATGTATTTATCTCCTAATTTTATCGACGTGTATTCAGGCACAAAGCCATGATCCATGAGTCATGGCTACATTTGCGCAATAATTGTGTTCTGTTTACAATAACAAGATAAAGTTAGAGACTATCATCTAAGGAAAGCAAGCTCGTTCTTGGAGACCCTGTACGTGCCAATACCAGTAAATTCCTTAGAAAACAAAGATTTTCTTCGGACTCGAAAAGTAGGCATTGCCGTGGCCAAATTATTATTAAATGTTAAATTTTGGTATAGTATTGACATTTTAACCAATGCATGCCATCGAAATTTACATTAATAGTAAAGAATCTCAACTGTCGATCATCCTACGTTTAACTTATCTAGCTTAAGAGGTATAATATATATTTTGAATAGATTCGGCTTTTCTCCTGTGCATTGCGGGGTCAGTTAATGGGATGATAGCAAATTTTTTTGTTGAAAAAAATTTCTTCCAGTTGTTTTGTAAATGAAATGAAGGCGTAGCAGCTCTCACTTCGCTTTTCTCGGATACGATTCGTATCACTGGATCGTGGATATTCTTTCTCGTATTTACAATCAATTTTTTTAAGGGCAGGACAAATCATATTTTAATTTGGCAATATTCTTGAATTCTCAACTCCAATATTCTTTTTCAACTCAAATGTTCTTGTCCGACTAACTCTGCCTTCCGCAAATTTGTATTATGGCCTCATTTTTAATCCATTAACTTGCTTTTCCGCTCATTCTATCCATTTGATGTGAAAAATTTGGTTCGGCTGGTGGCAATTTTCTGAATTCTCTCTCTCTCTCTCTCTCTCTCTCTCTCT
>NW_023998427.1:258081-270456 GCF_014805625.2 Glossina fuscipes
TTTTTCACATAACCGTTCCTACGAAAACTGAATTTTTATATATAATGAAAATGTATAATAAAAATTAGTTCATAATAGTAAATTGACATAAAAATCAACCTTACCGAAGTTGGACAGCGTAAGTCTGTTTTTTGGAGAGAGCATATAAAGATTTCTTCATTATGCGAGCTTTCATGAAAAGCATGCCTCTGTCTCAGAATAATGTGTAAGTTTTTAGTGTATTGTTAACAAAACAAGCAAATAATTGTATTAAGCGAAATGGTGTAGGGCTTCTAATGGTCGTTTTCACTTTCTTTCCGTCAAGAATAAATATTACGTTTCATATTAATTTTTAAAAAAAATTTTAAAAGAATTTAATTTTTTTTTTTATTATTATTATTATTATGTTTCCTTAAAAAATGTCAATCTAATGATAATTACGTGCCGTACAAAGTACATCTTACCTCAAATATTTTAATTGCTTTTCAACAGAATCTATTAGCAATCATGAAATGCATACAAAAGCCGGCATTAGCCGCATTAAAGGCATTAACGGCATTTTAAATGAGTAATTGTTTCAATTAAGTAATGAAGATGTCAAACTTAATTAATTGATAATAGTTTTTTTTAATAATAAAAATAAGTGAGTTAATAATTGTATAGTTGTTGACACAATATGATGGTAAAAAGTAGTTAAAACATCATAGTTGAGCAACATCGACTATTAAATACCCTAAATCACTTCGCTCTCTATTGCAATTCGTTATAAAACACACGAAAATTATACATTTTGTCATGCAACAAAGGTTGACTTTTCTGATGAGTTCTCAGTATACGGGAAGTGGGCGAAAAGGTGCATTGATCACGATCATTAGGAGAGTTTTATAAGAAATTGTAAATTCTTTATTGGAACAAATCAAAGGACTTCTCATTTATCTGTCACTGTCCTGCTGGTAAACACACAACTCCTGCACTTATTATATTGCTTAGATGTCCAACAGTGTGCCGGCGACACTGCAATCTTTTGTTGGTATGCTCATGCTCGAGAAATATTTCTGACCTAACCTAATCTCCACTCAACGAGTTTTCTGAATACTACCAAAAACAGTAAATCTCCTAAAAAGGAAAACAAATTTCTGTTTTCTCCCCTGCAAATAAACAATGATGAAATCCAGCAGTAACGGAATACTTAACATTTGGACATTAGTTTCAATAAAAAAACTTGTTTTTAACGAACACATAGCCAATGTTGTTCTTCAGGTCACATCTAGCTACAATAAACATTTTTCATATCTCTTAACCCTTATACGTAGCTAATTGAAATTCACTCGAAATTATCGATTCCCTTTTCTCTTTTAGAGTTCCTTACATTATTCCCCTGTTTATTTGTATAGGAGTTTCCTTTTTTTTTTTGCCTCCTTTTCCTTCTCAATTTTTCCTTTAGCGACTAACCTTATTTTATAAATGTTATATCAGAAGCAACTAAATAACAAGATGGTCCAATATTTTATTCAAAATCCAACTGAGGAGATTATTACGGACTTTTTGTGTTTCTCTTATTAACAACAATAGCGATTTGACTGCTTACTCTTTCATTTGTATTATTTAAATCACATCGCATTCACTCGAACGTCTGCAAACCCGAAGCCTATACAATTCGATGTTTTCAAGTGAATATGCGCTATGGTATGTATATAAGTTTATATGTATGAGAAAAATCAAACAATAGGTTGGTAGAAAATACGGCTTGTGTTTCTTTTGTCGTTTATTTAGGATTGAAAAGAATTCTTGAAGACGAAAAGTTCACCAATCGAAGAAATAGAATACGTTTTACAGCACAATAACTCATATGCAAGGTGGAAAGTTGCATAAATATGTAAAAAAAAAATATATATATATATATATATATATATAAAGATAAATTATTCTTATAATGTAACATTATTTAATAGTAAAAGATTTCATCATATTTGCTGATATGAAAATTTTTATTGAGATAGCGTTTGACGAACATAAAGTTTGAAATACTTCAGTGAACGATGAAAAGAAAACCAACTTATACTTGCTTCTGTTTGGCTTTTTTTTTTGTGCATAGATACTTAGGTGTAACCTATGGCGCGTAAAAACACAGAATTGGACATGCCCTTGCCTTGCAAACGTTTGAGACAGAGAGAGTGTGTGTGAGAGACAGAGAGAAACACAAAAACTCCGTAGTAATCTCCTAAGCTAAATTTTAAACAAAATGTTGGACCATCTTGTGATCTAAGCGCGATACGCACAATACTTGCGTTGTGCGTTGGGCTTAACATTACATTTCGCGCTTTAGTTGTCTCTGTTTATATAATCATTAAATGATTAGGTCTCTTTTTACGATCATATTAGCATAGTAACCTGTTGTTTTATAAAAATATAATTTTAGAACACAATTAGATAAATATTAGCCAAAAAAAAAAAAAACACAGGTAAAAAAGTTATGTTCGGCGTGAGATAAATCTCGCAGACCCACCATTATGTGGAAGTATTATGAAATATGCCGGTATATCGGTTTTCCTTCTTCTTATTTCGCCCATTTCATGGCATGACGAATAAACAAAAAAAAAAAAAAAAAAAAAAAAAAAAAAAAAAAAAAAAAAAAAAAACAGCCAGATACACCATTAATTTTGCAGCCTTGCCATGGGCGAGTAAATTGAATTATTAGAAATTGGAAACGCAGCGGGCCGGGCTCGATGATAACACGGGCGGGTGATTGTCCATGCCTGCTCTATATCTTTTGACATCCTTCGATTTCGAAATGAACTTCAAGTACTGCGCTTACTGCTAGGCTGGCAATATGCAAATGCAAAGCTGTACTGAAGTCAACAAATGGATTGCGTTGCTTTTAGTTTTGTATTTTAAATTTTTTATTCTTATTCTTGGCTTAGTCCATCTCCACCCAACAATCCAAAAAAAAAAATATATATATATATATTCTTATTCATTTTTCCTTTATAATAAAATATAATTAATGAAATTTCAGATCGTCTTTTATTGAAACGGTTCTATCAGTGTATGTATGAAAATGTGGAAGATGCTCAAAAACTGATTGAAATCAATTACTTAATACGTAACAGTTATCCGCATATATTTTTGAAACGTGATCCCAACGATGCAAGCAGTCGCCAAACATTTGAATATGCGTAAGAACTGATTGTCTCTCTCTTTAAAGCATTTTCCGTATTACCTTGTTCTCTTTTTTTTTTTTGTTTTCTTTGTTTAGAGATATGGTGCCTTTACCGGGCCTAACGAAGGAGAAATATAAAATCACTTTTTTCCGGCTAAATGATCCAGATCCGAAAAAGGTATTAAAAAGAAATTATATTCAGATTATATTCGGCTTTAACTGAATCCTCTAACACACCCATCATCTATATTCATATTTATTCGCATTCACTGTTTCATGCCCGGACTATTTCTGAATTCCCTATAGTTTGCTTTTGTTTATGGAACGCAAAGTTTTAGTAGTAGTAGTAGGAGGGGGGCACCCTTCATTAATAATAATACTCCATATATATAATATTTTTTTGAGATTATATCGGAACATCGACTCTAATTGCCTTTGATATTTTAATTTGTCGGCGTTTATCATTTTATCATGGAATCGGGGATTATCTAAATTTCCTTTATTGAATTTCGCTTTCGATCAACACATGTGCGCTTATCCGAAATTTTGGTCATTGGTATCATCCCAATATTGGAAATATTGTCAAAAACATTTGAAACAGGCTTAACGCTGGCTATAGCAATAAGGTATGGAAAGAAGAAGTACAGTACCGAGAGAAATAAACGTGTATAAAACAGATGAAAAATACTACGCATTAGGAAGAGAAGCGTAGGATACGTACGATAAGTTCTGGTCTTGGGCAGAAAGCGAAAAGAAAAATTTATTATCTTATTATTTTTCTACAATAATTGCAATGTTTCAGATGAACCACACTGAGGACACCAAGGGCTATATTATGGTAACTGATTGCCGTTTTTGTTCGCCCGATCTGGTAAACGATGATAGCTTATCCGAGGGTGAAGTTCAAATATTCGATATGACCGGTTTCAGTTTGAAGCATGCGGCACGTTTTTCAATGTCTTCGTTACGTATTTATATGAAATTTTTACATCAAGCCTTCCCGGTGCGCATTAAATGCATACATATGATCAATTGTCCGCCATATTTAGACAGATTGATAAGCGTTGTGCGTCCATTCATTAGTAAGGAAGTATTTAAATTGGTAATAAAAATAAAATTTATATCGCATTTGCAATCAATTAATGCAATCAATTTAGATTTACTTCCATACGGCTAGCATCGACACCCTATATGAGCACGTACCACGCGAGCTATTACCCGATGAATATGGCGGTTCGGCCGGTAAACTAAGTGATTTAAAGGCACAATTTATGCAAGTGATGTCCGATAAGAGGTAATGAATGGATTTCTTTCATTATATCGTTTGCCTTACAAACACACACATTTTCTTACTTCACATTTTATTACTTTCCAGGGATTATCTTATGGACCCTAACTATTGGAAAGTTGAGAGTTCTTAGTATTTGTTATCGCATCTAGCACATATAGCCCTTCTTCCCTCCTCGATGTTATTAAATTCAACTTTTACTATAACTGTTATCCAATGTACTTACAAAATATATTTTAATTGTAACTATATGTAGGTGTATGTTTCAAGCGAAAAGTTTTATCAAGGTTTTAATAAAACCACACAACACACAAAGGCATCAGGTATATTAAAAAGTGTTAAATAAATTAAGTTGGCATTTCATTGAAGAACAAGGAAAATATATAAAGAATTTTTTCGTTTTCGCTTTTCGACATTTTTGCAGTGGGCCTCATTTACCATCCCAAAAGCAAGACCACAAAATCTCTCGTGGTAATTAAAACGCAATTTACTCATATGAGAGCAAAAAAGTGTATTTGCATAACCCCGGGTATATTGTAAGCCTATGTGATGCGCATGGCCGTACGGATATTCTGTCAACATAATTCTATCACAAACAATTGATAATCCTTACTGTGTCACCCTCGTAGCAAGTTCTTTTGTTTTGTTGTTGTGTTGAGCTTGAGTAAATGATTCAAAAGAATATTTTATTAGGGATATTAGTTGAAAATTATACCCCACACTAGACTAGCATTGTAATAACCAAATACTCGCTAGAAATATCTCCAAAATATATAAACCCTTGATTAAAAAAAGTTTTGCCTGCGCGGTTTATTAGGTCACAAATGGTTAACAAAATGAAAAATGGCACTCACACCTGCCTTAGCATATAATTTGACAAATAAATATAGTGAAATCGAAGTAAATGTAAACGACAAACATATGTTTTGAAGAAAAACAATAGGAAGGGAAGGGCGACAAAAATATAAACAATCAATATATGAAACTTGTAAATGTAAAAAATAAATAAGTTTTTTGATTGAATAGGGAAGTAAAGTTTAAACGAAATGGGTGTAAGAGCAAGCATCAGATGGTCGACTTTGAGGACTGAGCTAAACTAAGAGAAGGATTGCTTAAACGTAAGAATGCAAACAACACTTCGACGAATGGACTTTAAGAAGCTAGGGAAAGATGTGGACTCATCCTCTTTAAGGCAGTCGTGCCTTTCAAAGAGGTGATCGCTTAGCTTGAAGTTTTGAAGGTTTAACTTTTGCATTCAGCTGTTTGGCGAAAGCTGAACTTTTCATATGCGATTATCCTCCAGCCAAACGCAAGCAAATAAATATTTCCATGTCAAGAATGCATTTAAACGCTCACTTTTTATTTTCTATCAACTTGATTTCTTTCTTTTCATTTTTCATCTTTTCTTTATTTGGTTCCGGAAATTTCTATGTGCTGTGTATTCATTCCACGCTTTCCGCGTTTTCAACTTTAACTCGCAAACCTGATTAGAGAGGGCGGCTGCATTGTTGTGCTTAAGGCCTTACTAAGCATATATATTTAAACGAATATCGAAATAAGTGCTTCTCGAAGAAAAGCTCTTTCGAAAATATGGTACTATGCAACATTCATATAAGCGGCATATGTGAAAATTGCAACAGTCGTTTGGAGGGATATCTTGAAAATTTTTACTCCAAGAAAAACGCGCTGAAAGTTTTGAGATACATTCCGAAAATGTTGTGTTATTACATTCAACTTTGTGTAATTTTTTCCATTGGCCATCTATCCTAGGACCTAGAACTAACCTTCCGCGTTCAACCGCTCCTCCACTCTCTCTTTCTGCTGCACGGATCACTTTCGAGGCATATGTCAACGGCACAATTACGCGTCTTACACTTCGCATGTTGCGAAATGACAGTGCATATTGTACAAATCTGCAGACGAATCCATAATTAATATAAAAAATTTTCATCAATGTTTTTAATTGGAAGCAACACTGACTGCTTTCGAATTGTTTTCAGCCTCGAATCTATTCTATGCTTGGAAACGCTGTCAAATGAAAATATGCCCTTTCTAAAGACAGCTGTTAGTGTTTTAGAGAGAGAGAGAGAGAGAGAGAGATAGAAAGATAAATCAATAGATAAAGAAGTCGACACAATAAAGCGTTACTTATATATATATCGGTTTATAAAATCCCAAATGGTAAACACAATGCGAAGCCGCTTTGCCCTAATGTTTTATAGAAACATATAAACGGTAACAGGCGGTAATCACATAGCTCCCGCATTCGTTTCAAACTATTTTCGCTAAAAAACGAAACAAAGTGTTTTAAAACGAAAATTAAAGAAATCAGTGCAAATATATCGAAACAAATATATAAAAAACAATGATAACCAAAATTAATATAATAACGAATTAAACTTTTGATTAATTATTTAAGTAAATATTGACGGAAATAGGTTAAGTTAAGGAGTATGGAGCAACACCTCACTGATGCTTTTAAATAAAGCAAAAGAAATTACACGAGGGGGCTAACACAATGAGGCGATATTCCTATTTCGTCTTAGGACCTCAACCTTTACCGACTTCTTAAAAAACCTTATGGGATTTGAAAAAATCATACGGTTTCGCATATATACATCCAAGTAAAACAAAACCCAAATCAAGTATCGGATTAGAAAAAAAAAGCTCCGAAATTTTCACTATCCGCGAACGTGTTAAACCAATAAAAAATATATATATATATATATATATTTGAAAAGTTTCCATCAGCTTTCCCTGTTAAATATATATATTTTTTTTTTATTTTGTATAAGAAAATTTTCTCAGTGTACACTTATTAGAGAAGTGTGCCAACTTTCTATGACAACTCAAGAGCAGACCAAAACAAACACAAACAATAGATGAGCATAAAATGTCAAATTGATTTTCTACCAAGAGGATTTCTCCTCAGCTGGAATCTTAATTGACTTTATTTACATTTGCTGATCAATATATATATATATATATATATATATTATGGCTTGCTTAATGAAAACGTTGAAATTGGTAGAAAACCTTAGCAAAGGTAACCAATTATTAATGCGTCAGTCAGCCAGAACAAGTAAGTTTTTCTTTACATTTCATAATACGAATTGATTGTTTACGTAACTAATCATGCACGCTATCTAGTGGCCGGATGGAATAAGGACTACAAACCTGGAGCCTATCCTAAAACAGAAGAAGAGCGGGCAATCGCTGCTAAGAAATATAATTTATTACCTGAAGAATATAAACCTTACGCCGACAACGGTTTGGGATACGGCGATTATCCCGAATTGCCAGGCGGTTTAGGTGTAGAGGCTCGCGATCCGTACTACCCGTACGATTATCCGGAACTGAAGCGTAATTTTGGTGAAACGGTAAATATTTAAAATATTGAGATCATTCCATAATATTCAAATTCTCATTTTGTACGGTTAGATTCATGCTGACTACGATCTTTATAGCGAGGATCGCTGGTCTCAACCATCGCAGCCACGTTTTTCCAACAGTGGTTATTGGCTATCCTTTTTGGGTGTTATGGCGGGTTGCCTCATTCTGTATTACGGTATAGATGATTACAAGATGTATCGGCCAGTCGCAGCTAAACAATATCCTGGTGAAGGTCGCGTTCATTATACATTTGAAATGGAATAAGTTTATCGGTTTATAGGTTTTCCGTGGTAAAGAAATGTAAACAGACAAATGTAAAACGATGTAATTAGATAATAAAAAATTAAAACAATTGTCACAAATGCAATGTAATATTAATTAAATGGAACCACGAGGAACAAAAATTCAATAGAGAACATACAAACTACACAAATCTTAAATCAGTTTCAAATAAAGTCACATAAACTTGGAAATAACAACCGCAAGGCCGAGCATTAAATATCCTGCATCCGTCATTTATTTTCGCGATATTGTACCGAAAATTAACCACGAAATCAGGTAGTTGTTAGGGCGGTCCTTATATGAAAAAGGGTGAACTGGCTTGACCCAAATTTCGTACAATTAATTTTGTTCAAGATCCTGAAGATTCCTCACCAATTTCCGTCATAAATTGCTAGCACTTGCACATTGGACTTGCTTTCAATAAGATCCCTTTTGTGAGGTGGATTTCCAAAAATTACTCTATTATGAATCAATTCTCATTATAAAATATCGGAATTGTTTGCTTCCGCCACATAACGACTTACCACTATTCCAATTCTTTTTAAACATGAAATGATTTGAAAAGTTGAAACATTCGACTCGAATTTTTCCTGTCCATCGTCAGCGACTTTTACAGTGAAATTATGTGCTTTGCACTTTTTTTCATTTAATGGCATGGAAAATCAAACATTATATGGTGAGCGTCGAGAAATTCATCTAACTCAATCCACTTTTAGCAGCTTTCATTTTTAGATCAAGACACTTCAGTGTCTCCAAATATCGTGAAAATCTCTCAAATATTGCAACTTACAGATTGAAAATAAAAACTTGGATAGAAAATAATTTTGAATCGTTCGGTTTGATGAAAGTAGAGTATATTTTAAGTTCTTCTGGGTGTTGCATGCGTGCGCATAGACTCAGATCAAGTCAGATGGTGATTTTGAATCAATCGGTACAATAAAAGGTGGATCTATCTTAAACTCTTTCGCGTGTTACATACATCCGCACTAACTTAATATACCTTGTACCAGAAGGGGTGTAGCGTACTTATGTATGCTATTGCCGTTAATGATTGTAGTAAGTACTCTAAACGAATATGCTGAAGCACCTTAAGCATAGCCATATTAAAGTTACGATCTGGATCGTAACTTGGTTGATGGGCACAGAGTAAATTGTTAGTATGGAAGTGCAAGTTGAAGGGAACAATTTCACAAATTTAGTATCACAGACAAGTTTACACTTTTTAAGTTCTATATCCTGTAAAGCTTTCCAATGTACTTTCATTTGGGAGATGAATGGCGAATATCCTGGTCTCGTCATGTGTCGGGTGATTGTATGCACCCTGTTGAATGAAATCATCTATTTTAACTGCATTTGGCATTCTATAATGATCGCTATGGCTTGTTTGCCTTAATAGACCTATTTGGATTGACTTTGGCCCCCTGTCGGTCCACATTAACGGTTTTGAGGGGAGAAACCACTTTCAATTTTTCATAAAATTATGTTAATTATCAATTTCTCGACAGAATTATAAAATTTGCTCTCGATTTTCTTTGTCGTTCCGCATGAAGAAATAAAGTGGAGTAAGGTGGAATATGTAACCGCTTGTAAGAACGGGTTTTTGTGGTCCTGGGATAGTCAAGTGATGATAAAAATTAATAAAAATGCTATGGTAGGCTATGATTCACCTTTGAATACCCTACACAACTTTGCTTAGTACTGTTATTCATACGACGATGCTTCAATATAACGCGTTATATAGAAAGTCGCCGAAAAAGTGACGCGATCCAAACCATTCTCAATACAATTTACCAAATTTCAAGAAAATATCTCAAAAATTTGGTACCTGTGAACAAATCAGCTTAGACGGAATCATTTTCTGAATCGCTCGACACAATAAATGATGACTCTATCACAAGTCCTTCCATGGTTTCTCTCACACATCCGCACTAACTTAGCGTACCCTTGTAGCACGTAGGTGGTGTAGGGTATAAAATTTATTATTATTATTATTATTATTATTTTTTTTTTGTTCTTACACTAATGAAATCAATTCCGAAACTAAATGAAACGAAGTTGAGCATTAGCAACCTATGCTGTTGACTCTGTTTTAAAAAATAATATTAGATAATTAGTCCCGTAGTTTTAACAAAATATAATATACTTTCTGTAGATGATCTTATGATCTTATAATGTTCATAAAATATCCAACAAAATATTGTTCAAGAGTGAAGAGAAATTTTACTCAAATTTGAATATTTTCATTCGCATCAATCCCACAAAGATTGCCGTTTAAATTCGCGTTATTAAAGCCTTAATTGTTTCTATAAAAAAGCTGATCAACGATAAGAACGACTTGGAATAAAGTCGTTAATTTCCAGATTTAAAGACAAAATTTTGAATGGATCTTCTTTTTTTTTTTTTCTTTTATTCATACTTGCAAAGCTTGTTCGCTTGCTCGAGCCTTTTTCTTATCACTTTTGTGATGCGCCTGCAATTAGCAATAAATTAGAAAGATTTTCATTTTTTCTCAATTCTGAACTCAAAATGTCGGCCTTGCTTTGGTTTTTTTCCGTACATGGCCAGATTGAACTAAAGTTGATCAATCCATTCCTGGTGATGAGAAAAAAATAAATTCAAAAATCAATTCAATTTCTACATCCTTATTTCATATAAAAACACAGTTCCAAATGTCTAGTTTTATAAGTTACATTAAATTTGTTTATTATTTTTCATATAAAAAGCAATTGTTTTTAATCAGAACGCAGATAAATGTTTTCTAAGGGCAGTTAAAGCGTATGAAGGAAAGCATTATTGATAATTAAGAGATTTCAGCTTAAGATTAATAAGTTTTAGGCTTAACAAATACATATTAATTGATTTAAATTTACATACAATAATTTTTTTTTTTCCAATTTTTTACTCATAAAAATAAATACGTCCATTTATTTATTTATACACTTTACTATTTTTTTTTTAAACAATTTCAATGAGATTTATTTCTCTTTTTCTGTTTTTTCATTTTCTTTACTTTTTTCTTAAGACAATTTTTCTGAAATTTTCACTATTTTTTCAATAATTATTTAAATTAAATTTTTTAAGATAAAATTAAACTTTTCTTCCTTTTTTTGCAAATAAATTTTCGTTTATATATTGCATTAGCAAATGTATATATATATATATATCTTCTAAATTTAATTTATTTATAATTATTAAATTTTCTTATTTCGAAGGTACCATCATTTTTTAAAAATTGAAATAAATATTCGCGTATTCTTAAATTTATTACATTGATTTTTAAACAATAATTGATGTATATGTATATAAACGTTTTTTTTTTTTTACCCTTTATTCTTTATAAATTATTTTTATTTTTGCTTTAACATATATATTTTGACAGTCTCCTCTGTTTTTATTATTATTATGTATGTGTGCATATATATATGATCGCTTTTTCCGCTACGGCGGCATAGCTTACACAATCTTTGTCACTATGTTGTTTCCTTCTCTGAACCTGCTGTTCACATTTACTATATGTCTGTTGTTTTAGGCCATCATCCAATCAAATCAATTTGCTTTCATTTCAAATCACATATAAGTATTTGGAATTTTATAATTTTGCTTTTGGATCATTTTTAATTTTGATCGAAATCCCGTAACGGGAAAGGAAAACAAAAGGCAAGTAGATCGAGTCGATGCAATTGCCTGCAATAACAGTTATATGATCAATGTACACGAGTTTAAAAAAGACGAACGTAAATGATAAAAATTGTGAGCCACGTCGCACTGGACGAAAGCAAATGCGAACAAATTTATTTAATTATTTTTCTTTCATTTAACTTTTTATATATATATATATATATTTCAAACATTAATTATAATATATTGTTTTCTATAGAGGGTAATTATACAATAATTATACAGTAGTTTTTTTCGTCGTTTTTGTTGTATTCACTTGGATATATATATATATATATATATATATATATATATATAAGATTTGTAATGCTTCTTGTTTCATTCATCATTGTATTATTTTTCGCCGTCATATGTGTATTGTATAGGTTGTATAAGTATTAAGTGTGACGTATAATAGAATTAATTAAATTAATTATGTGTGTATGTATGTATGTGTATGTATGTATGTGTATGTATGTGTATGTATGTATGTGTATGTATGTATGTATGTGTATGTATGTGTGTATGTGTATGTATGTGTGTATGTGTATGTATTTGTGTGCGCGCGCGTGTGTGTGTGTGTGTGTGTGTGTGTGTGTGTGTGTGTGTGTGTGTG
>NW_023998427.1:270466-280853 GCF_014805625.2 Glossina fuscipes
TGTGTGTGTGTGTGTGTGTGTGTGTGTGTGTGTGTGTGTGTGTGTGTAAAAATCAACTCAAACAAACCCTTGCGTGCCAACTTATTTCTAGCAATCTTATAACGGGTTGAATTTAATGTTTACTTAAGAAACAAGAACTTAATAAGGCTGTTTCTTGGTCTTTTTCTAATTTTATTAATTTTCTTCATTTTTTTTTTTCTTTTTTTTCTTAATTCTTTCAATAATCGTATAAACTGTGGCATTGTTAAGCATTTCTGCGTACTTACGAAGTTAAAGGAGACATGCCCATTTGACGTGGATCTGTGGGTTGTACAGCAGCCAATTCTAAATTTTTTATTAATAATTGTAACCAATGTTTAGTAGACTTATCATCTTGTAGGCACACTGAAAACGTTGCATCACGCAATTGATCCGGAAGACATTGTCTTAAAGCCTCACGAGCTCTATCAAAGAAAATATGCAGATACATCGTTTTATGTAATTAAATAATGATTTCAATTTATTTATTTATTTAAATTAAAAAGTGTACCTTGGATTGTCTGATAATCGTAAATAACAACGTACTACATGCTTAAGCAAACGTGCTGAAGGCTCTTTAGCTAATTGTATCACCATTTTACCCTATAAAACAATAAATATATATTTCATGTATAATTTTTATATAACGATACAAAAAAACGGTACAAGAAAATTTCTTTTCAAAGATGTGAAATAAATTTGAAAGATCGCCTTTTTTACTTTGCCTTCATGATTCTAGACTGCGAGCGAGCATACGATGCCCAAATTGATGATCAGCCCTATGGCTGAGCGATCAAAATCAACAAAAGAGCAGATTAAAGCGTCAAGTCTTTTGGGGCACAAAAAAAAAAAAAAAAACGCTCTTTGCATCGTTTGCTTCCGAGATGTAAACCAATAACAGCAGAGGATTGTCAGCGACAATTTTTAAATCAATTGAATGCAAAAGCTCATAAGAGGAAATTCCGTGTAACGCAAAATAACCCGCTACAATTCACAAAGTCACCCTTCCAATAATCAAATTAAACGAGCTGCGCCCTGAATTAATGGAACATCCAACTCATTTATTGAATGCGGCTCCGTTTATCGTATTTGATCATTTATTTATGCAGAACATCAAAAAATATCAGCTTGGCGATGTTTTTCAAATGAGGAAAGTCCTTAATTACATATTTAAAGAGATGTAACAGAAATTGATTATGCTACACTTGAAAATAAATGTAAATAGAAATGAATTAACTTTTAATTGATCTTATCAGTTCTCACAAGCCGACGGTTATTATTGCTTCCCTTTAGATAAATTCTTGAATCTATTTAAAGATATCTACCGACTTAATTGTCTAGATCTTTTTTATATAAAAGGGCGTTTTTTCATTATCACCATAAAATTTGATATGCCCGACCCTCCTCTAGAGAACTAGTACGACTTCTATTAAGTCTTTCCTTTTTAATAGTGAATTAAACAAAAAAAGAAGGTTCAAAATATTCATGCATGATGGATAAAATACATAATGGAAGGCGGGCGAACATCTCTCCCGTCACTATATATATATATATAACTTATACGTACTTACCAGTATAATAGCTACATGCGAAAATCTCTCATATGTCTGACAAATATGCGAAAGGCCACTTTCATCCAACAGAATTTTTTGCAATATAAATGTGGCAACCGTTTTACTTAATTCCGAACCAAATTCCATAATGCGTAAGCATAGAGGAATGATTTCAGTGGTCAATAGGAAAGTTATCACTTCCTGTTCATCAGTCTATAATGATTTAAATATCGGAATGTTATTTAAATGAAAATATTTCTCTTCATACTACAAACCTTAACGAGCGCACCGATCACACCCAGACTCGTTAACCTAAGATATTCGAAAGGTCGGGTTTTTGAGGTGGTTTGCAAAAATGGATACAGAAACAATGGAATTTGTGCCTGCAAAAATACGGTACGAGTATCGGGATGCGAGGCAACACATTGTAATAATGCCAAAGCATTACAGACACGATTCGATTGATGAGCAGTTAATGTGGCAGGATTAATTGATGGATAAATATTAATGATCTCTTGTAATAGTGCGGCTATTGTACCGAAACTATGCCATAACATCGGTGCAAGATCTGTAACAGTTTCCCGTTTTTTGCTCAATTCTAGCAAAGCAGCTTCGCGGGTCTCGGGATGAGCCAACTCGTTGATCCATTGGAAAACCTAAAAATAAAATAATTATTTCACACAGTCGCCATAATATTTATAGAGCAATGTAAGAAAAAGACAATAAGGAAATACGATAAATATAAAGGTGAATACGTCATCATCTTAAAAAAGGTTCATATTGTTAGTTATTGCTGCTGCGATAATTGAAAAGTAAATGTACCATTCTTTCCTTATAATATTTCACTCTGTTATTTTTTATTCTTTTATGCTCTATTTATATAATACATGATTTTTCTTCAAGGTTCAATGTCTCTTATCGAACTTTTGTTCCAACAATTCGATTCTTTTATTGACATGAACGGCAGGTCCCATAATCTTCCTGGTGGCACATGTCGGCAATAGGCTTTTCTTCCAGCGTCACTCTGTAGCAGGCGCCTTCGCCCGTTAACGCCATTGGTCTAAATCGCGAAACACGCAATCAATTTTATAAAACTTCACAATGAACATTGAGTTTGCTTTGTGATTGATGAGAATTCGGCCATTTTTTTAAGCCATTACAATTCATCAGTATAATCTGTACATTTTACACCTCTGACCTGTTAGCTCTCCAAAGGACTACGAAGCAAATTCCAAATTTTTCATATGACCTGCGATTGTTCACTAATCGTACTATTTCTAATGATCATAAATTGAGCTTGTACCGGAAGCTCTATAGTTTAAGTGAATAAACCCAAACTTTATAAAAAATAATATTATTTACTAATTTTTATATCTATTTTCGTTAGAAAATACCAAACATTGTACCTTAATTCCATCTAAAGGCATTCATAGAAGTCCAATAACATTTTTGGAGAAGAAATCAGATAAATATAAAAAGTGATTCACAGTACACGCTAAGGTATTAATTCACTACAAATTATAAATTATACGATCACCGTTATGACCTTCTGATCCAACAGCGAAACAATTTCTCTTTTGGACCATTCTACAAGATCGGTCATTTGTGAATTGATTACGTATTTCTTAAAATTTTACATCCAATTATCGATACAAACTTAGGATAAACTACACGTGCTTGAACCATGTTTTATAGAAAAAACGTAAAAGTAGCATGTTAGCATGCCGTAGACAAATTATAAGATTTGCGTTCTAAAAATTAAAAAAATTTATTATCACCTCATATATAATATAGTGATTTTTCTTTTTCGATTTCTTTTAGAATTGATTTTGATCTTTGCAGCAGCAATAAAAGGGCTTATTTACACACACTATAAACTCGAAAACTTTCTGAATAATAACTATCCGTATATGACGCTGTAAAGCACCGATGTCGAAATATATGTGACCCCAACAAAAAACATTGTGTATCTAAATACAGAATTGTGTATCTAAATGTAGAATAATTATTTGGAACTGTAAGACAGGTAGTATAAGATTATAATCACGCTCCCATCCATCATCAAACGGATAGATTTTATATCAATACCTAAAAAAATAGAAGTTTTTTGCTTAATATGGGCGTGTTTGTGGGATTACGAATTTAATTTTTAAAATCTGTTCTGTGACTAAGCTTTCACTTTATATCTTATCTCCTGGGCTTTTGCAAGTTGTAGTAAAAGACAGGAGGCATGGACCGCAGAGATGTACATATTTGTATATGTCGTGCATCGAATGGCGAACTTATTATTATATTCTTTTCTTGTTGACTTATATCAACAAGTGTTTTCTTCTTAGTTGTATTATTTGTACACTGGTTCGCATATGGGCGCTGTTTGCGTATTTTTTGATGCGCACATATAGTTTGTGCATTTCTGTTGTTGTTTGTTATTTATTTATGTACATTGCAAATTCCTGACAAGGTTTTGCACAATTTGGGGTCGTTGATACTTTGAATAAAATATTTCAACAAACTTATACATGTTCAGATACATAAAACGTATTACTCACTTAATTACATATATTATACGCAATATGTCAGAGTGCTTTTTCAAGTGTAAATATACGTATACATAAAAAATAACACTTGGCAACCATAACGAAACAAAAAAGCAAAGAACAAACAAGGATAATACAATCAAAATAAAAGGCATACTGTACAATATGCGTAATCACACAAATATTTATTTCTTTTATTAAAAATTTAGGAAAACTCACTTGTCCGATATATTAATTAATTACGTTTAATATCAACTTACCTTTTCTTGCTCATTTTGGGGAGTCATGCACGCAGGACTAGACTGTGCGCTCATTGTAACTGCAGTGACACACAGAATCACTTTTGTTTTTTTTATACGCAAGCAAAATTTCAGCTCTCGCGATTTTTACAATCTAAAAAGATTCATATCAAATAATTTAATGCAAAAATTATAAATTTTTTCATATTTTTCATATATATGCAAGTTTCTACGTTTTTTAAGAATGTTCCCTTGATTCTACACACTTAACTTTTAATTGCTTATTTTGCAATGACGACACAAGAAGCTCGCATAAAATTAGGTGACGTTTTTTTCTTCAACTATCATATATTATATTTTACCATGCAACTTACTTTTTCGATAAATTTTTTAAATTGAATCGATTTCCTATTAAGTGGATTAAATAAAATTTTCAGTTTGCCTTTCTTTTTTTCTTTAAAAAATTTCACTCGATTCCTCCTTCATAATTACAACGAGACTTTCCGAATATATTTTTTCTCACTGTTATAATGCTGCATCTTATTATGCAAATTACAATATTTACAGGTGAATTGATAGCAAACATTTTTATAAAACTGAATAAGAGCGAAATTATCAAAATTACTCATAATGGAATAGTACAAAAGCAAAAATTAATGCTTACGAAGTCATACAACATTTAAATATCTACAATTGTAGAAATTCTTTTCAATACGGCAATTAATTTTTGTTAAGTCAAAGACAATTTGGACATCTCATTTTAAGCCTATTTTAATAACATTCTGTCGGCAAAGCAAATAAATATAAAAAAAACAATTTAAATATCAAGAAATTTCAACATCATTTTTAAAATAGAAGACCTTGCGCATCTCGAGGACTATTGATGTTTCCCTAACATAAAAAAATTAACGCTGTTTCATTAACAGCCGCTTAATTGTTGGCCCTTTCATTCTCATTATTAGTGTGAGCAAAAATTTCTGTTGAAAAATATTGTCTATCAAGTCAAGGTTTTCGTGTTTTTTTAAGTGCACATAATAGGTAATTCAGGAAAAATGTACGAAAAAACATATTTTGTTTCCATTTTCTCTTTTTGATCATCTCACGTTGAAGTTTTCTAAATTTTATATTCGTCAACTGATTCAATAAATTTCAGGGAAAAGTTTCTAAAGGAATGTAAAAAAGTTTCGCCTCAAAAAGAGAAGACCTCACTTGTCAAATCACTTAACTCTATAAAACTACAATTTTTATATCGTCGGTTCGGTAACGATAGCAAAAGTTTTCCGTTATGTTAATTTATAAGTAAAAATCAAGAAATACTTAGGAATTTATAAGCATTTAATGAATTTTACCTTTCAACCGACAATATATACTTAACTTTTAATTGCTTTTTTAAAAGATGTTTTAATTAAACTTTCACAACGATTTACGTTACAGTATGAAGGAAAGAATGGAATTTGTTTCTGAAATTATTTACCATTCTATAGTTAAAATAAAGGTAAAAATTATTGTTGTTTGCTTGAAATATATATATATATAGCGAAGTGCATTGCCGTTAAAATTTAAAAAAATATATAGATAGTGCAGTTAATCGATTGGGCAAGTGAAACATTCGTATTTCATAATTTAAAATGAGTTATATGAAACGAATTATTTATCTTTTTTTAAAGTGCGTATATTTGTAAATTCCCGCACCGTTCGTATGAGATTAATCGCAGGCAGATTAGCTATATATTTTACATGATTGGTTCTCTAAAATATATTTCGGACTTTTCTTAGCTAATTATAATGCGATATATAAAATTATAATGTAATTACAGTGGATATATATACATATATAATTATGAATATTTATTGAAAATATTAAGAACTTGTCCTTAATCCTATTTTACATAATTTACATTATTTTTTTATTTTCCGCCTATCATATTCTAAATTAGGAAACTTTTTACCCATATAACTAAGTTAGAATCGGCGGTCCAGTTCTCTATTTCATCTCAGCAGCTATTCTCAAATTGGGAAAAAACGAGCTGCTAAATATTTAATTTCGTTGTATGAATATCCTGCCTATTACGGGCCTCGTTTTGTTCTTGAGAATTTGCTGAAGAAGGCATTGAAACAATGTTTAGTCTGACAACATATAAAGCCCTTGACACTTATTTCACTCATCACGATATTCTTTATTTTATGTTGTCGATAAAAAGAAGAAGAATATTTTATTTAAAATTTCCTGTAAGTGTGTTCCGTGCATAGAATATTTCAATAAAAAGAAATAAAAAATTCTAGTTAATAGTTTTTGACTTAATGTAAAAAACGAAAAAAAAAAAAATCACAAAACATTTTTTTAGAAAGCAATATTTTGCTAAATAGCCGCGTAGCATAAACACAACTAAACTTGTGCGTGTCGGAAAAGGCCATCATACATACACCGGAAAATCAGCAGTAGCAGAACCAAACACGTTAAAGCGGTATTTGGAAACCACGCAAGAACAAAAAAGGGAAAGACGAATTGCGAAAAGCAACAAAATAAAAGAAACAATAACGCTGATTCTGTTCTTCTTGTACATTTTTTTTTTTTTGTTTGTTTTGGAAAGCACGCACGCATATTTGCGCAAAATAATTCTTGCGGTACGGTTTCGGCTGACAAAACGATTTTTAAAGATTATAAATTTTAAATTCAGTTTCTAAAAGACAGTGCGAAGAACTGCAAGTGCTTGCTGAATAATCGTAATCCATTCTGCGTGACCGCATTTTCTGCTTTTCATCGTTCGGTTGCTGTTGCTATTGCTGCTACTGATATTCCACTATGAAGATCACTGTTACCACGCTCACTGATAAGATATTCTTTCTTGACGTCTCTGAAGATCTAGAATTGGAGAATTTTAAGGCATTTTGTGAAGTTGAATCCGGTATAAAAAATTCACAGATGATTGTTGTTTTTAATGGTAAACCTTTACTGGACAATAAGAAACCCTTGAAATTCTTTGGTATTAAAGATGGCGATTGTGTTATGCTACAGCAGGTACAACGCGAGCGTACACCCCGAATGGATTTGGGTAAGTGCAGACAGTTCAGTGGGTGTTCATTTTTTTTTTCTTCAAATTTTCTTATATACAGTATGGTGCAAGCCATAATTGTTCATAAGCGTAGGAGCAACATTTCGAAAATATCAAGTTTTCTTTTTGTGTTTCTTTGCTTTTCGGCTGTTCAGCTATTAACACAATTGGGTCATTGAGCTTTACAAAACAAAAAACAAAAAAAATGAAAAATGAAAAAAAGGCAGAGCTATTGTCATTGCTTTTCAAGTATTGTTTTTCCATACCAAATTTATTAACACTTGCACACACTCTCGCCAGCACACGATTATTTCTATTTTAATATGGATGTTTAAAATGCAAACATACAACAAACAACTACAATAACAAGAACATCATATCAAAGATTTATATAAAAAATAAGCAAATGATTTATTCAAAGTAACTAGAAATTGTAGTGTAATTTTTAAAGGCACAAGAACCTCTATATCTGTATATAAAAATATTTCAAACTCGATTTTTTAATCTATATATAAATTTATACCTCTGTAACATGTAGATCTGAAGAGATAAGTACGTCGTCTCATAATAAAAAATTTGTAGTCTCAATATTAAAGAAAAATTGCTTATTTAAGTTTATGCTAAAGTGTTTGACCTCCTTGCTATATTATCAAGAAGAAAAATGCATCCACTTGTCTATCCAAGAAGGCCGAAAATATCTTCTAAACAAGTATTTTACGCAACGCCAGCAACAATAATTGAAAGCATGCAAATACTCTTAGAGGTACTTGAAATGTTTCCAGATGTCATGTAGGTTCACTTCAGGTCTGGTGCAGGTACTATGATTATTCAATATATATATATATATATATATATTAGAATCATAATTGAAAGCAAGCAAGTACTCTTAGAGGTTACTCTTAAAATGTTCCCAGATTATATGTAGGTTCACTTCAGGATTTTTACTCGTACTATGAATACAAAATATATGTGTATTAAGTGCGTGTATGTTTCCAAAGTGAAATAAATAACATTTGTTTGTGGGATATTTTTTCTTCTCGCAAAAATATATCAAATACGTGGGCCGGAGAGAATCAAGTGAAAGCGAAAATGTATACCATAAACTGTGCAAAAAACCCATGTTTTGAATTCCGAAAAGACAGAAAAGTTGGGAGTGGTAGGCGAAAACTAAGGCCTTAAGAGAACAATATGGACTGGAATTGTTTTTCAAATATTTTAATGTAGAGATTTCGACCTCAAAGAATCATTAGATTTATCTCATATCGTATCGAAGCACTAATCGATTTTGATCAGGTTAAAACATTAATTCCGCTTATTCTTCCTTCAAAATTACTCCTTGAATTTAAAAATGACTTAATTTTTTTACGCACTTACATATATGTTTATACATATGTTTATCTGCTTAACAGAGGCTAAAGACTTCAATATCAGTTTGTTAAAAATATTTATATACATATATACATATAGTTTCGATTAAAAGAGAATACTCGCGTTTTATGCGAATTTTTCTCATTCTGTTTCTTCTTTTCTATCACAAAATAAGAGAAGAGTTCATGACAAAAACTATATTAGGTATTAATCGGATTCAAAGAAAGAAACGGGTAAAGCCTTAAACTTAGCGAATATATGATTTTACGCAGATTTAAATTGAAAGTAGGCGGGTCGCAGAATAGTTAAAAAAAATTAAAAAACAGTAGTTGGAGTAGAAGACTCCAAAGTATTCGATTCCATTCTGAAGAAGTGCAACTATTGAAAAACAAAGCAATATAAAATGTAACAGGAAGCTATCGATAGGCAACGGTATGAATTCCATGTTTGACGGCCATTGAAATTGTTTGATGCGATTGCATTAGACGCGGAAACAATCAATAAAACTCCTCCTGGACTATATGTACATTGATAGAGATAGGAAAAATAATTAAGATTCAATTACGGTTCTATTAAATTGTCTATAAACTCAGATATATCGGAAATTAAGCTAAAATAAACATTAATGTTTGACTAACGAGAGCGGAAGAGAGAGAGAGAGAGAGAGAGAGAGAGAAAGAAAGAGAGGGAATGCTGGTACATTTTATGCAAACTTCTCTTGTGCATAAATCGTATTTATGTAGTCAAGATGAAACATTAATATGCAGCAGCGAATTTTCTGTTGTTCCATTTAGCAGATGCAGCCGCCATCCGAAATATGGACTTCAGTCAGATAAATATACCGAGCAGTAGTTCGAGTGCAGGCGTTGGGGCTGGTAATAGTGTTCGCGGGGTACGTTTGCCTTCTTCCGGCGGGCCAAGTGTAATGGATTTCAACGATTCTGACGAAATGAACGTTAATTATGACGATGATCCGGCTACGGTGCGACAAATGTTTCTCGATAATCCTGAATCTTTGGCTTTGCTCAAACAAAACAATCCCCGTTTAGCGGAAGCCTTACTTTCAGGTAATTTGGAGTCATTTACAAGGATTTTGCAGGAGCAAATTAATATACGTAAAGAGCGTAATGCACAACGTTTACGACTAATACATGCCGATCCCTTTGATGAGGAAGCTCAGCGTCTAATTGAGGAAGAGATTAAACAGAAAAATATCCAAGAGAATATGGCAGCGGCCTTAGAATATAATCCGGAGATATTTGGCACAGTTATAATGTTGTAAGTTTCATTAAACAGTAATTCGCAAAAATAATTCACAATAATTTATTTTCAAAAAAAAAAAAAAAATTAAGATACATTAACTGCAAAGTTAATGGGGTGCCCGTTAAAGCATTCGTAGACTCAGGTGCTCAGACTACAATTATGAGTTCGGCTTGTGCTAAACGCTGTAACGTAACGCATTTAATTGATACCAGGTTTGATTTGAAATTTTTTTTTTATTTTGAAAACCACTTTTTATACCCACCACTGTAAGATAACGAGATACAGTCGTTTCGAAAAAAACGAATTTCAGAGACGACCCTATAAAGTATATATATATATATATATATATATATATA